>NC_134827.1:58426553-58593333 GCF_004210375.1 Tachypleus tridentatus
TTTTTTCGCACCTTTTTCTCCAGTAAAAATTAATCATACACTGCTAGAATGTCATGTTTAATATGGTAAGCTTCATGGGATATCAAGCTATTGTTGAGACGATTAGCTTAATCTAAAGACACAGCGACCCGAAATATTTCAAAACACTGGTCGTAAATAAAATACAAATCTCCAAAAGAAGTTACTATTTTCAACACAGAATAAACCATATTTCGTCTGTTAGTAAAATGGCGCTTTATTTTTGATATTTCTTATTCTACTTAGAATAACAGACCAGGATTCACTGACCGAATCGAATGCAGACATTTTAACTGAGTGATTAGGTTAATATGAAAATTTAGGTTTCAGTTTTCTTTAAGATACAGACTCGTTTCCTGAAGCCCCCGCCAGAACAGCGATAAGTCTACGGCTTTATAACGTTAATATCAAGGGTTCTATTACTCTTTGTGAGCTCAGTAAATAACCCAATTTAACTATGTTGTAAGAAAATACACACACTTCCTGAATGAATTTGTAATTGTTTTCCAAATTACACTTAAAATGCAACCTCTTTACGATCGATAGAACTATATACAATTTACCAAAACACACAATTAAGCCTAGTATAATTGTAATGCATGTACGATATTTATAAGGGATTTTTAACTCGTTTTGTAGCTGACTATATAATAACCTAAATTAATTTAGGTGTGAATAATACTGAGGAATTTTGAACAGATGAAAATGAGGTCCACAGTGACTACGTCACAGATAATGTTTTCAATTTTATTTTTGGTAAAATACACGAAATCAGAAAAAAAAAAATTGATATAATACAGTTGATTTCACCAACACAAATAAGCAATCATAAAAAACATTTATTCTGTCACAGAAATCAAAAAATGGCATAAAGAAACATTTGTTATCGAAAATACAAAACAAAATAATATACACTTCTGTAATTTCACAGGTAATTTCAAATGGGAACATTTAACACTTAAAAATAGCTCTCTTTACTTGGAGAAAATTTATAAATTTTCAAATAATTTGAATTTTAAAACTGATGTTTCTTGGTTTTAATTTTGAAATATTTATTTTACACAAATCATTCTCAGTTTAGAACAAAACGACGAATAAATACTTACCATAACCAATGGGCTACTCTTTTACTAAATAATAGTAGGATTGATCGTTACATTATAATGCCCCCACCTCTGAAAGGGCGAACATGTTTTGTGTGACGGAGATTAGAACCCGCGACCCTCAGATTACGAGTCGAATACCTAAACTACCGTATACATTTATACACGTGATATTTTTACAAAAATATCAACAGCTCTAACTTTATTCACTGTCTGAAGTATTTTTCTTTGCGAAGTATTTAGATTTAAATTTATTTTGGCAATTAGTTTTTCCGTGTCAGAATTGTTTCGTTATAACTACGTTTAACTTCTTTGGTTCATCAAAAACACTAAACATTTGTCATGCTCCACATTTTGTGGTGTAGTACAACAAGTATCATGTGTTTTCTACTGAGCAGATCTGAGCTTGTTTTTTAATACCAATATGTTCTCAAGTATAAAGTCAAGTTTGTCCTTGTAAAATAAAAGAAAGAATTTATTAGAATTAGGGACTTTTCATAATTGTTTAGTTTCTTACAAGTTGTAAGTTAATCTAAGCCTTCAGCCACAGTAGTGTATTTAACTTAACGTGATTTTCACTTAACTTTGGTCGAACCATTATTATTTTCTAGGGAAGTAACGTTCACCTTTAAAAAGGTTTTATTAAAGAATTTTGGAAGAGTTGACTTGTGCTTTAATTATAAATTACTTAACATTGCTTTGCTGAAGTTAATAGTGCTGCATTTGTGATTTATAATGGTTTTACTAATCTTCATTGAATAACATTTATGTTTTAACTTTTAAGAAGATGGGCATTTGTTTGTTTGTTTTCATTTTTAGTGACAGTACAATTTACAGAGTAGAGGAAACACGTAACTAATGAGAATTCAATCAAAGTTTAACAATAATCGTGCATGTTCGACGCACCCAGTTGCCCTTGTTTTTTATGTTTTTATTTTGTGATTGTATTATTGTTTGTTTCTGTGAATATACATTTTTATCTTGGTAGTTCTTTAGACTTCATGTGGAGACCTAAGAGATGCTCAGTCACACTATGTAACCAAGTATATCACATATATCTAGTCAGTAGGCCTAACTGACTACTCAGTAGAATAAAACATTCTACGGAAAAAGCCTTAGGGGTCATAAGAGTGACTGTCAAATTTCATTATACGATTAGTCTATGATTCGGAGGAGGGTGAATACGGTATAATTGATGCCTTCTTTCTAATCTTCCTGGCCTGGAATCACCGGGTGATTAAGGCACTCAACTCGTAATCCGAGGGTCACAGGTTCGAATTCCCGTCACACCAAAACATGCTCGCCCTTTCAGCCGTGGACTCGTTATAATGTGACCGTCAATCTCTCAATGTTTTGTTAAAAGAGTAGTCCAAGAGTTCGCGATGGGTGGTAATATCAGACGAGCTGCTCTTCCTCTAGGATTTCCGATGACTCTAGATAAAGATTTCAAAGTTTTCATAAAGATCAAATATTTATAATGTTTTATATACTTAAAATCATAAATGAATCTTAAAGGTTTTTGAATGTTCTAAATATTCATTCAAATTTTCTCTCAATAGCCACCCTTTCTGTGCAAACAGTGAAAGAATGTAAAGATGCAACTGTTCCTTTTCTCTTTTATACTACACATATGAGGTTGAACTAGGTAGTGGATGTTCCCTCCCCCTCAAACACAATTTGTGTTTTACTTCTGCTAGTACTTAAAACAATAAACGCCCCAGCATTCTACATTAATGAACCACCACATTCGAGTCGAAGTACTGGGTATTTGTTTTGAGGCTAAAATTCTTTCATTTATGTACTTATCTTATACAAATGTACAATCAGACATTGTTCACAACTGATTACCCACTCAGTGGTGAAACAAGACACACAATCAGTCATTTTGTGGCAGCAGTTGTCCTATTGTAGTTCAGTGAAACAATACATACAATCAGATATTGTTGACAACAAAGCAATTGTCCCCATTGCAGTTCAGTGAAACAATACATACAATCAGTCATTGTTGATAACAAAGCACTTATCATTCATTTATATAGAAAACAAATATACAAAGACATTGTTCCCATTGTAATTACAATAATAAAACAATAGACATTGTTGACAGCAAAGCAATGTAATGCACAATAAAACAATACACATACAATCAGACACTATTGACAGCAAATTATTTACCTCCATTGCTTGCTTTAGTCTCCACTGGAGTTCTTCATTTTCCATCGATAATCGAGAGTTTGACTTAACTTCTTTCTCAAACTCTTCCTTCAGCTGTATACTTTCACTTCTTAACTGTCTGCAAGTTGAAATATGAAAATCAAACTTAGTCAGACCACAGTTTCTATCTAACGAGTTTCTTGAACAAAGCAAAACAGATCTAGTTTGTTCTTTGTACAAGTTAATCTTATTTTATTATTATTTTCATGACATATATTGTCAGAAATAATATCTGACAACTGATGGATTATAAACCAGGTACAAATTATTTTAGTATAGAACTATTTATGGTATGTCAGACAGCTGAAAATTCCCAGTTTTGAGCTAATGCTTAAACTAAGGAATTTTCAGTGATGGGACAAATATCATATCTTAATGTATAATGTATAGTTTCAGAGCAAAACCTGTTTTATATTGGTGGCTGTGTTAAAATCGTTTCATGTTTCTGCAGATATAGTTTTATTAAAAAACAAATAACCTCCACATGCATGCATTACAAAATTTGATCCTTAAAGATGTGGTGTTTACATACTCTGTAACAACATAACAAGTCTAGATAGTTGTTTGATTCTAATAATGAGCTGTCATGTTTACATAGTTCATAGTAACATGTTTATAATCAAAGTCATTGGTGGAATAAGTGTTCTATTTCTATACACACTTTTACAAAACACGTTTTGAACTGTGTTATACTCGATTAAATTATGATTAGTTCTTTTATCAGATTAGACAGTCTTTGACAAGATGAGATGAAATATAGTAATTTGAGTCTGTACTATTAACAACTAATAAGTCAAGTTTACGATCTTATGTTTACTCATGAACAACTTAAGTGATTAAGTCATAAATATAGTTAACAGTAATTTTACAGAAGTCACGAGAGTAATCATTGAAATGGCACTCTCTGTTGTAATCATTAATTTTACACTGTCTGTTGTAATCATTAAAATGTCACTATCTGCTGAGCTGTCGTAATAATTGATCTCAGAACCTGTCTACAGTAAAAGTTGCTGTTGTTTTATTTTAGAATTAATTTGTGATTTTATGTTTAATAAATATTTTACTTTTAAGATTTCTATATTTTACTTTCAGTATTGTCAAATTATAGAAGAACATGGTTAAACTATAGTCTAAGAGAGATACTGAAAAAAAGTAAATTAAAATTATCGAATTATTTCATTGAAACAAAAGTAATTCATAGATTACTTAAGACAATTAGCTAATTAGAAACACTCATTGTTCTAAAAAAACAAAAGTTAAACCCATAATAGACTAAATCAATGACACTCTCATGGGATATCTTAAGCCTCATTATGACATTATGTTGGATGAAATGAGGATAAAATAAATCATATCACAGACGTTAACACTGCTGTTCCCCTCATTATGTTAAACAATTACATACAAAAAGTAACTTAATCTAAACTGGATATATTCTTAATGGATTATAATTGAAACAAATACACATAGTTATGGTTAATTCACTTGTGTCAAGGAAAATGTAGTTCACTACAGAGTTACAGTAAATGAATAACAACAGTTGGCACCAGCTTTTGTGTCAAGGAGAAAGCAATAAAACGTAATATCAAATTAAAATCTCAAAAGGTTCTTACAAATAATTGTTGTTTTAATTTAATTTTAACAATAACTGTACAAGCAATAACGACATCAATGCAAATAAACTTGGAATTAAATCAGGAAAATGAGAAGACACTCCTTAATTATGATTGTGGTGTTTGCTGTTTGGTCATACGTTTACAGTTAACCTGTAAACTGGTAATCGTATTTGATCACAACTTCAAATGATTTAGTTCACTTTGGACTTAGCAGTAGTCTAGTTGCTGGAACTCCTATTACCTCTCAATTCGAACTTTCTCGTCCAACATCGCTTGTAAATCTTCGTTTCTGGCCTTTAACTTCTGAATTTCTTTTCTTGCTGATGGTAACTCATTCAACTAGTGATTTAAATAAAAAACAAACTTTAATTTGAAATATATACAAATAAATTTGTTTACATATTCTATAATAATGTAACAATTCTAAAAGATGGCTCTTTGATCCTAACAATGTGATAGTGTGTTTAACAACATATATATAGTCTCGAATAATGTAACAAGTCTATACGGCTCACTGATGCTAACAATATGTTGTTTTTATTTGACTATACTTAAATAGGTAATAAATCTACATAGCCATTTGATTGTAATGAATAACTATCTTGCTTAGCTATGTTTATAATATTATTATAATAAGTCTAGATCACTATTTGATCCTGACCATGTGAAACTGTGTCACTTAAAACAATACAATAATGTAGTATAGCTGTCTATATTTCTTTTTTTTTTGAGATACTTAAACCCTAAATAAATATTGCAACAAAAAACAATAAAAAAGTAAAAATAACCTCTTCCTGCATTTCCAGGTTTTCTTTACGAAGGCGATGTACGTCTCCAACCTTGAATTCAAGCACAGTTTTAAAACTTTCGACTTCTTGTTCAAGATACCAATTCTGATCAAGAATCCTCTGCAAAGAAAATGTATTCCTTTTATTTCAACACGTATAACTAATGGCATGTTTGATGATGTAGTTTTACTCACACAGATGTGTTTTTATTTTGGACGAGCAATTAGCCCTTTTGTAGCTTTGTGCAAATATTCATAAAAAACAGACAAACAAACAAACATTGTAGCTTCTTCTCTCATATCTTTATATGTAAGTAATAATATAATCATCCATGATTTAGTGTGATTTATTTTTTGTTTTAAACATAATAAAACTCACTAATGATATTAACATATCACACCAGATTAAACATTAAATACAATATTAAAAATTTAAGTGTATTCTATAGATAAATCCACTGACTTTATTTGAGTGTTTTTTGTTTGTGTTTTTTGTAGAGGTATAAAATCATTAATATACACAGGTATTAAAATTATTCCATTATTTAGTGTGGACAAAAATGAATATTTTAGCAAACATTAGCTTGTCACATCAGAAAATTTCTAGAATTGTATCTCTTTCATAAAATTACTCCACTAGAGGGCATTAAAATAATGAAGTAAAAAATAATATCATTACTGGGTAGCTGCTTGACCAAGTTAAGCGACAATGAGTCTCATCTATCAGGCTTCGTTGTTAAAACTCAATACCGATGAAGTTTACCTATTTCTAAAGTCCTGGATTTGGTTATAAACAATTTCAGTTTATAATGACAAATGCAACATATTGGAGAATGAAATGGTAATCATTCTTAAAAAAAAAAAAAAAAACACACTTACCAGTAATATACAAGTTGATTTTCGAAAATTATATATTTTATTTATGCGATGTTGCTTATAAGACTTTCTTAAGAAAACAAGTTTAAAATAGAAAAGTTAATAATATGGAATATCTTTTATTTAAAGAAAACAGAAAATTAAGCCATAGAAATATTTTTGACAAACCTACTTCAAAGTAGGAAAGTTGAAATAATTTTAGTATTGTTTCCACAAAATTGGTAATCAGTTGAAAAAAAAAACATCCAGACAAAATTTTGTAAATGAATTTTCTAATTTTATGAAGTAAAGTTGTATATTATCATTATTATTATTGGTTTAATACTGTAGTTGTTTAAAGATGTTTTCTAAAGTGTCTATCTCATTTCTCAACCTATATTTGCTATTCTACACAATGAGCTAGTTGCGATCTGCCCACCACATGTGATGAATCCCAATGTTTAGTGTTATAAGCCTGCAAAATTATCACTGAACCACTGAAGGCCCTATTCTAGTAGTCAGATACCAGTCAGAGATCATACCTGTAGTTTGGTGTCGGTGTCTGTCTGCAGATTCCTTTTCATCTGCTTCTGTAGGTCTTGTAGCTGCTGCTTTAAGATGTCTAGAGCTTTCTCGTGGCTCTCTGAAGCCTGTTGCATCTGTTTTGCAAAGCCGTTCTTTAATTCTATTAAAAAGAAAAACAAAGATATTGTGGAACCACTCAACAAACACAGCCATGACAAAAGCCATCTCAATATCAATTTTTGTCTTTTTGCATTTGCCTTTAAACCTCGTACCTAAGCATTAACATCATTTGATGATAGTTAATTTTTAATAAATGTTTCAAAAATCTAACCAAGCTGTAACAGACAAACAAAACCTTTTCCTCTCCAGTGATATAATAAAGATTCTAACCTATACAAATGTAAAATTCAGTGCTACTAAGACTTTCATACAAAAGTATGTATTTCAGCTGACACACCTAACAGAAATTAATCATTGTTCAGGCCTAACTTCAGGTATCCTGTGGATCTGGAAAGAATGAGTTACGATGTGACTGGTGCTACCTTAACGAACAGTTACTGACAATAAATATGACTAATGTAAACTGAAGGAATGGTTACTGACAACAAGTGTGACTGATGTCAACTGAAAGAATGATTGTTTACAACAACTATGACCAATGTTAACTGAAAGAATGGTTACTGACAACAGATATGAATAATTTCAATTGAAGAAATTGTTACTGACAACAAATATGACTGATTTCAACTGAAAGAATGGCCACTCACAGCACATATGACTGATGTTAACTGAAGGTATAGTTACTGACAACAAATATGATTGATATCAGCTGAAAGAATGGTTAGTAACAACTGGTAGCTCACCCTTCTAAAATACTTCTCATAATTTTGAAATTTAAAATAGACTTTCAACATTTTACCAACAGTCGAAAGTGTCATTAACAATACAAATAATTAATCCTAATATCCAACTTGTCATTATAAGTCATAACTAAAAATGTCAGTGAGTTGCGACTGAAAGATTAGGAAGAGAAAGCAAGAAGAAAGTGAAAACCCTAAGACGTCCGCTGAGAAAAACTTGTAATTATATCTGTGTTAATGAGGTACAATTAATGTACAAATAAAGACAAAAATACAAAACTTTGAAACAGATGCCAAAATAAATAACAATAAGTTATGTAAATAATATAAATAATAATAAATAATGGCAAATAACGTAAATAATGATCCTTTGAAAAACCATTAGAAAATTTTCCACACACCATAAAAATTAACCAAGAAAAACAAGAAATAAAAACTAAAACTGGAGTAATATCAGAAAACAATATTTAATAATTGGTTTGTTTAGAATTATGTGCAAAGATACATGAGGGCGCTCTGTGCTAATTATCCCTTATGTCGCAGCGTAAAGAGAAGGTAGCTATTCATCACCACCCACTGCCAATTCTTTTTTATCAACGAGAAGTGAGATTGACTGTGATATTATAATGTCCCCATGGATGAAGGGCAAGCATGTTTGGTGTGAGGGGGATTTGAACCTATGAATTTCACATAACGAGTTAAGTGCCTTAGCCATGCCAGGCCTAATAATTCATCAAACAAAATATGAGAAATATTGGAAACCAATGAATGAATAAAGATTCCACATATAAACATCAAAAACCAATGAATGAAAATAAAGTCAACATAAACACATCAGGAACCTGTGAATGTCAGCAACAGATGAATAAAAGAAACCCCTAAATGGAGACGAAAATAAGAATGAAATAATAGGATCCCATGAATAATAATAAGTACTTATTTATCACAGACATTAAATAAAATTTACTATTCTTGTGAAGTAATTTTAAAATAAAAATAACAGTCAACAACAACAATTAGGCGTTACTGAATAAGAAAGCAAATCTGCCCCCCAAAATAACCATTTCGGTTCATTTAATAACCACTAGGTGATATTCAGTGAACTTATTACTCTTTATTATGCTGCCGAACTCGCTAATTAATGTTTTATTTTCCAAATACTTTAGAAATCTGAAATGTGTTTCGTTATTTGGATACATGAAATATTCTTTATGTCTTTTAACTTTTGATCTGAAAAGTCTCCATCATGAACATAAATATGTACCAATAAATTAACACAATGACGCATAAAAGTTTCCTACCTATACTGATATTTCTATTTTTAAAGCGGTGCTTTAGATATGTTAACCTAATATATTCTTCCTTTTCTATTTATAAAGAGAGTAGAATTTCAAAGGAAAAACAACATTATGAGATGTAGATCTATAGTATTTCATCCTTTAATTCACAATAACAATGCTTTATGAGTTTAATTGCACATAAGTTTTTTATGTTTGAATATCAACAAAGGTTACCTTCAATTTCACGATTGTGTAGTTCTTTCAAAGATGCAACTTTTTGAATGTTTTCGTTCTGGACATCTTTAGCGGACTGTGCATGGATATTTTTCAAGTCTTCAATCTTCAGGAAAATATGAAATGCAATTCATTTAAACTGCTATCAAGTGTTTTTAAGCATAAATAATATATTTTGTTGTTTGTTATTTTAAAACAAGAGATGACGCCACTAAAGTGTTATGGTAACCACATTTTCTTTTCTAATTTCGCACAAAGCTACACGAGAGTTATCTGCGCTGCTTGTCTCTACTTTAGCACTGTAAGACTGGAGGGAAGACAGCTAGTCTTCACCATCCACCGCCAACTCTTTGGCTACTCTTTTACCAACGAATAATGGGAATGGCATTCACATTATAACGCTCCCATGGCTGACAGGGCGAGCGTGTTTGGTGTGACGAGAATTAAAAACGAAGCACATACAGAAGTTACATCTATCAAACCTACTTCATTAACTTAAGCCTAAATAATCAAGCCCACTTCATTTAACTAAGCCTAAATACTCAAACTTGTGTTCTACAAATGTTTTTAGATTAACATCTGTTGTACTCGACCAGTGAAGTATCAGATGAAAATTTAAGAAAACGAATAAGTTTAAGAATTTCATTATGATTGGTAACGAGAAATCAGTAACTCTGAAAGTGTTATTAAACTCACCTCTTTGTCATACTCAGCTCGTAATTTTCTAAATTCTTCCTGGTGGTTAAAGGCCACTAAAATAAATAATAGTTGTTGCTGTTTACACACATTTTACTTCAACCGAAATAAAGTGCCTTAAAGAACCTGTAATTCCATTTACTGTAAGATATTAAGCTTACAAGATTTATAGTAACGAAAACAGAAGAAGCAAATAGATCTATACTAACCACAACTAATTCTTGGATAACTCTTTCACCAACAGATAGTGCAATTGATTGTCTCTTTATATCGAACACACAGTGGAAAGCACAAGCATGTTCGATGATTGAGATTTAAACCATGGCTCACAAATTGTGAGTCAGTGGGCAGAATAGAGACAATCCATTGTATGATCTTTTGTTTCATTTTGTTAGCTCTAACTCTCCTAAAATATGCTATAAACTCAAAATTAACGGTTAGGTCTGTTATCCATCTAAATGTTCGTAACAGACATTAGGTTTATCTCATACTGAGAATGACTTTAATGTGACAATTTGGAAGAAAACTTACACGTTTCGGTCTCTTCTTTGTGCGTTGCTGTCAGCTTCGAATTCAGTTCTTGTATTTCCTCCGTACGGTTTCGCCTCAGTTGTTCTAATTGCGTTCCGTAATCTCCTAGATAAAGAACAGTGTCTTTAATAGCTCTATATTTTCAAATTCTTATCGTTTTGCGATTTTTATAATCTAGTCCAGCATTTCGCACAGTGTAGGGGCGGTTAGGGTAGTGTCAATAGCGTAAGAATGCAAAATGAAGATTTTTTATTATTTATTAATTTATAGAAATAATAAGAAAGAACTACAACAGACAAATTTAATGTACGTGCCTCGTCTCTTAATTCAATCACAAGGGGTAAGGAAGCACAAGAAACTATATTTATTAAAGCAGATTTGTTTGATTTTGAATTTCGCGCAACGCTACACGAGGGCTTTCTGCGCTAGCCATCCCTAATTTAGCAGTGTAAGACGAGAGAGAAGGCAACTAGTCATCATTACCCACAGCTAAGTCTTGGGCTACTCTTTTACCAACGAATAATGGGATTGACCGTCACATTATAACGCCCCTATGGCTGAAAGGACAAGCATATTTGATATGACGGGGATTTGAACCCGCGACCCTCATATTACGAGTCGAGCGCCCTAACCACCTGTTCATATTACTAGATATACACACACGTCAAACTCTTATCCTATACATTCCGGAAACTAAATTCAGAATCTGTACACTGTGGCGACTAAAATCAAGGTCTCTGTACTTCGGAATGTAAAATCAGAGTACATTAACTCAGAAAATTAAAAGATCTGAATTTTAATATCCGGAAAGGTAGAGTATAATCGTATTTGGAACACGTGAATAACATAAATCATGATATAATGGGCGTGAGGTAAGGCATGTCATTGGCGTCTGCAATGGAGGGGTCAAGAAGGGCATTTCCTCCCTGGAACATTAGAAACACAATTCTTTCTTTCTTCATTCAGCATATTTACGTGAGTTTCTATTCAATTCACAATATCACTATACTGATATTTAGAGTGATAAATTTCTGCGGGCGTCTTTGAAGCGGGTGCTTCACTTTCTTAATAATAACTTCATGCAACGAAAATATTTAACCAACATACTTTGCTGAGCTCTCCATTCCAATAAAGTGCTTGAGTGGGACAACGCATCCAACTGGAAATAAACAACGATTAACAATTAACAAGCATGTAAATTATAAATAATTAAGAAATTATTACAAAAATAATTACACATGTTAAATAATGTCCCACGAATTCAAAAGTGTAGAATTCACGGTATCTAATCTTTTTCCTTTTTTATGGGGAAAAGTAATTTCTCGAATAGAACAGGTGAGAAATTTTATTATGCTTTAAGCTAAGTTTTCTAAAATAAAAACGAATAAACACTTAAATAATGGAAATTATTATTGTTGAATTATATTGCTAGTTTTGTTGCAACTCTTATTGTCAAGATTTACATCAAATCAAAATGTTACTGCTGGCTACATTCAACGAAACGACGGTTAAGTAACCAGTGTAGAGTTAACAAATAACTTTGACAGTGCTGTTGTTCGTTAGGTGTCAAGATTTACACCACATTATATATACCATATATCATATTCACATGATGCGATATACTGTTTCAGGTGTGTATAAGTGCATAGTTTTGCTACTTAATTTAAAAGTATTCCCTTTAATATTCCTCTTCCAATAGGTGAAGGGTTTATCTATATGCTTTCTTACATACCTCAATCAGTTTATTTGTCGTTTAATTCACAAAATAATTTATGTAGATGTGTATTGGTATAATATTTGTAATATATTATCTTTCTATAAGCCTTATCGTGATACTTTTTAAGTTATGAGCAAAAAACTACTCGGGACGCAAGGGATACGAACACTTTCTGTCGTAACTGGAGTTATGTTGAAAGAGAATAAAATTTATATAATACGTTCAAATATCTTTACAGTAAAGGTAATCAGTTTCTAAATGCTGGTAACTTTACACGTGGTTTGGGGTTCACCACGTTAATATTTGGTAACACACACATGCGAGTGAGACGGCATTACGAGAAGTTACTGAAAATCTTTCCCACCACTGAGAGTCTATTTTAACACCGTATTCACTATATGGGAGGACAGTTGTATATTATCTTGTTGGAAATTGTATAGTCCCCCCATCCCCCTGGAATAACAGTAGTTATAATCCTTGACTTATTAAATTTGATCACGTTGTTCAACAAGATACGGAAAATGGAAAGCCAACTTCAAAGAAAATTTTAAATTTTAGCCTCACCATAATGGCTCATAAAATGTCTTTAAGTTGGTTGTTGTTGTTTTGGAACAGCCCTTTTTTCTTTCTTATTTTTGTCTTTATTTCTAGGATCATTAAATAAAATATGTCAAATGATTGACTTAAGATTATCAGAATCTCAATAGCAATATTCTGCAAAGACAAAAATTCATATAATAGTTTTAATTCTCAGTGTAAAAATTTGAAGCTCTTACTTATTTCACCAACCAGTTAAACATGCAAATCTCTTGTGCTGAGATACAAACGTTAACACTTTTACACTTAAAATGTATTTTGATAGGTATCTATCTCCTATCACACAAAGCTATCTCAATTACTCTTTGCACTCTAAGCTTTGCTGAAAAATATTTTTGTAATTAGTGCATCAGTCTTTATACCCTATCAACTTTATGCTTTTTCTAAACATGTGCATATCATGTGACTGTTCTCCACCAGTAGTGGCACATCTGTCTCCCTCTACTATTCCTTCTTACTCCTCACTTTCAAGAATTGACCTGTTCTAAGTGAAGAACACCAGCCATGAGGAGGGTGGATGTGAATTACCAATGGGAAATTATATTTTGATGTCAAAAAATAACTTCTGATGTGGTATTATCTTCACTCTATAAAGGTAAAAGGGTCAGTTAAGAAGCACAGCAGAATTACTAACTATCCAGAATGAACAGATGTACTCTGAGATGAATAAAGCCCATAAATGGGGTACTTCTGGAACAGGTATGTTCTTTACACAGGAAGGTGGGAATGAAAGTAGAATGTGTGAAAATGGAACAATAGGTTCAAGCATTAGTCATGTATAAATAAATGTAAGTACAATGAACTATATACTTTCTCACCCTCAACAGTACAGATTCTATAACTCATTTGTAACCACAAGATTGTGGATAAGGCATGTAGACCAATATACACACACACACACACACCAACAATCAACTGTAAGTAGAATACCATCATTGTTTGTTCTCTTGTCTTCCTGAGAGACAATCAGTCACACTATGATGGTGTTACAGAACAGTTGCCATCTCTATTTTTCATTTTGGGGGATTTTAACAGACACTCCCCTGTGGAGTAGTACTAATATATACATGAGGGATTGTTTCATTGAAAATATGTTCTCGGATCACAACCTATCTCTCTTCAGTAGTGGTTCTTTTCCCTATTTCCATGCACCTAGTCAGTCTTTTACTGCTGTGGATCTACGTATCTATCTGTTCCCCTTCACTTTTCTTGAGAGATGACAATGGTAAGTGGTACAGTGAAACTACCCATTGTTTTAAGAGAGAATGGCTGTGGTCAGTGCCCTCTTACTTAAGTGCCATGGTGGAAGTTGGACCAGATTGACTGACTTTTTTTACCACTCTTTTGGAACTTGGCCCTGCAGTCCTCAGTCTTCCATCTGTTAACAACTGCATGGAGGCAGTAAGTAATTGCATAATTCAAGCAGCTGCCAGTATGCCAACTGTATAACATTTCAAAAAAGTTATTTTCTCATTCTTTAGTAAGAAGAGGTATCATCCAATTTTCACAACATCAGTAATTGTAAAAAACATTACAATGTATCTAAGAATGGTTTTGTAATAGTATTGACATCATTGTTGTTTAATGAAAGGAGAGATCAAAAGAAATCTGTATGTATGTCATATCGAAAGAAATAATAGTGTCTGTAACTATTTGTTAACAACAGCTTAGCATTCTTATGTTAGTTCCTGTTAAACTATGTTGAAGCATACTAAATAACCCTATCCATCTGTTAACAGGATTAAAATTATATATTTCTATATCAGTTCCTGTTGAACAAGTCAGAAATTGTGTTATCATCAAGATTAAAAGTGATGTAACATTAACAGTTGCCTGTTGAAATGTCTAGGAATATGTTAAACAGTTTCTTTCAAGGTTAAACATTGGTTCATGTTATACAATCTTGGAGTTAAACAGCTGATACCAAAACTAAACGTTAGTTATTTTCAACAAAATTCATACATAGTAAACAGCTGGTTCAAAACCTAAACAAACATGAGACACACAGTTGCCACCACTTCTAAGCATTGCTTCCTGTTGAACACAAGTAACACATATTAAAAGCTGTTACCAAGATTTGTTAATTTCTTCAGTACTCTCTGTGTTGAATTTCTTTAAACAGAGAGTGAGATTGTCATTGAATGGTTTGTAAAGATGATCTCATTTTGTTTTTTTTCTCTTAAATATACAGATCTTTTTTAGACATCATTACTGGCATTTCCAGATCTACATTTGCTGCTGACGTACATTACAAATGCACTGAGAGCTCTTTCTATTTACATTTTAATTATTTCTATCTTTCTTGGTACAAACACTACCTTTACAAACACTACCTTTCAGGGTCAATTCCTACATTTGAGATGTCTATACTCTGACATTACAAACGACATTACTCGTTATTTCTACACATCAGAATTATCCCAACAACACCAATAAAAAGGCTAAACTTGCCACATTCTTCATTGCAAGCTGTCTCTGGTCTAAAGACAAACCACATAGTGACAGAGATCCTTTAGTCTTTACATACCTTCCTTCAACTAGACAGAGTAGTAGAACTATCCAATGCAACATTACCTTACTGACAAGAGAAAACACATCTCTCGACATTTTTATCACTCCACTTTCAGTTTCTTTCAAATGTAAAAGGAATTTCAAAGACTGTCCAGTACATTCCAAATTACAGACAGAATCAATCACCTTCACTTGTACAAACTGACAGAACTGGTCTGTGTTGGCGAGCTATTTGTCTTGCATGTGATTATATCACTAACTTATCGAATCTCTCCAGTTCTACCTTTCACATAAAAGGCCAATTTAAATCAGAGTGCATTACTTATTTATTTGCTTTACTGGACGTAAACATCTCTGAATTGTATGCAATGACACCCTTAAACCCTCAGATCCCAAACACCTCAACTTTCCAAATCACAATGGCATTGGTGACATGAGTGTACTGGTATTATGACATGATCCCCACAAAAAAGTATCATTGCAAAATCCAAGAACATAAACTTATATTTAACTAAATTTTTGCACCACATGGAATTAATAAATGTTTTTTAAAGTGATTATTATCTTCCTTGTATTTCACTTTTCCACTCCTGTTACCATGACATCATATACATATATTCCCTGATCAATATTCTTTTCACTATAAAATTATTTTTTACTCATGGAAAAATGTTATTTACAGAGTTGTGAGAGCATCATACAATTTTTTATATATTTTTTTTCGTTTGTGTGTGCTATAAATGAAACTAGTAATAAACTGTCAATGACATGTATAATAGTTTTTATTTTCTTTATACAAACAGACAAAGAAAGATCAAAGCTCTTGCACATCAATTAAAAGCACAAAAGATGTTTGTTCTGAGATTTTTTTTCAAATAATTTATGAACAAACTTATATAAATTAGTGACAGGATATGATGACTCTGGAATTAGTGTATCCAGTGTAGTTAAACTGAATGAACAATTATCAGTGTTAGATTTTACTTCTTACAGTAGAGTTACCCTGGATGAAATAATGTCTCCATTAATAAATAATATGAAATTGAAAAGTCCCCTTATTCATATAATGCTAATCATAGTACAATATATATGCACCACTTACATATTAGATTTGTTTCTTTTTATATAACTTCTGTTTGTGTATGTATGTGGTTTATTAAGAAATTCCAACTTTTAGTAACATGTGCACTGTTGCAACAAGGAAAATATATAGAGGATAATGCAACTGAAAATAACGCACTTTGCAACTTAATTATTCAGATATGTTTATATGAAATTTAGTAGTCGAGTCACATTTATAAAAATAATTTATATGATCCCAGTGAATTAACACGCAAAGTCTATCCAATTTATAAGATTTAAATTGGAAAACGGTCAGCAAAGTATAGTGATGTGTTTTAAACTATTTTGATACACCAATTGCTTCCACAAATTCCAAATAAACTTTATCATAAACCTAATTTTGTTGGTGAACAATGAAATATTAGATACAACTGCATGTGTGTGAAAGTCAGCACCTGTGTGTGTAATCTTATAGAAGAAAGTACATTTGTTTTTATTCATGACATTTACTTTTCTCATAACGTTTTCAAATGCATTTGGGAACGCAAACTCATCCACATAAGAAAAAGCCTCGAATTAAGACAAATAATATTTACGTTTTAAAATTTCTCTGATCATCTTTTCAGGTGAAATTAAGAGCATGGTCATTTCTACACATAACCAGAAAAAAGTTGTTTCCATAAAACTAAAATGCAGAGATTATACAATTAATCTGAGAGTTACCAATGGGGTCATCAAATCCATTAGTTGCAAAAAGTTGGGTACACTATAAACCAAACATCTGAGTAAACTGAGGGTTCAGTACATTATAAACAAAAATTTAGAGTATAAAGAGGGTTGAGTACACTTTACTAAGATAATTCTGAATAATTACTTTACACAACTGTCTTACAATAGAAACTTTTCCAATAGGAACTGTGTTTGACCATCAGACATTATTTGACTGTAACAATATTGTGATGTATCAACCTCTCGATATTAAGATCATTGTTTTATTCTAGTTAGAGATCATCCATTATTGTTAGAGTCTAACATATAAAATTAATAACTAGTACTCACATTCTGTACAGATCCCGGCCTAGCATAATTGTAAAATCCCTCTACGGGCCAAGTCTCATCCACCTTTGCTTTTGAAGCTCGGTGCTTGTTTCTGAATAAAGAAATCACATCAGACCAAAAATTTATTATCTAAGGTTTTTAACATCGTGTTTGTCTAAAAATTCTTCATATACTATTTAGTTACTACATTATTTAATATAGATTGAGAACTTTCTCGGTTTACTCAGGATAGGTTGGTGGGGGGGGGGAATTTGACAATACACTTTCGTATACTCAGACAAATTGCATAGCTTAATATCAGTTCACTAAGGTCTTTTAAGATTGTTTCTAATATAAAGCTGCAATTCTCTCTCTTGAATTGTCTCCCAGTAGCACAGTGGCATGTCTTGGAATTCATAGCACGAGAAACCGGATTTTCGATTGCCGTAATGACCATGGTGAGCTTTATGCCTAATTCCAAAACAAACAGTCTTGAACTGAAAGTGTCCATTCTGTGTGCTGTATTTTTGTGTGTATTTAACATTGTTAAAATGTCTATTAGAATAAGAACAAGTATGTCATCATATACTGTATAAACATTTCAGAATTATTTAACTTACTGTTGATAACTTAGCAGAAATGAACATTTTTATAAACTACCTGAAGTAGCACAGCCTCACCATTCGAATATTAAAATTAGTCAAGGTATTATATCATTCAGGTTTCGTCATTCTTCGTATGTTAGTAACAGCTGATTTAGATATGTTATATATATATTGCTTATGCAGTATGCGATTGTTATTTAGGTTGAATGCAAACTTCAGAAGATACTTTCGAAGATTTTTTTGTAAATAGAAACTGTTTTCTTATATATTTAATCATCCTTCCTCACTTTTTTTGTATTACAATGGATTGTCAGGTTCATGGGACTGAATACTCTGTAGTTGGTGATGAATTTGAACAATAAATGGACATAACAAAATTCAATCATTTTAAGAATAATATATTCCAAACAAGTCAAATGAATGTAAACCCACACATATGACAAAAACTTGGTTCAATGTTGTGTATCACAATTGTTTATAAAGCTTCAAATAATACTCATTTCCTCTGAAGCATTCGTGCACGCTCGTTTAATAACTTCAGAATCCAACTGACAAGGCCTAACATGCACAGGTGATTACGGTGCATGACTTGCAGTCTGACAGTTGCGAGTTCAAATCACCATCCTACCAAACATGCTTGTCCTTTCAGCTGTAGAGAGCATCATAAAGTCGTGGTCAATCCTACTAAACATTGGATAAAATAATAGACCGAGAACTTAGAAACTGAAATAAGACTTCTTTTGTTCACTTGGAATTCGTCAAACCACTGTAATGTCAAAAATATGTTGTTTCAAAAGTAATCATTTATAAAATTATGTTAACTAAACAACACAATAATCAGTGATGTCGAGAAACCCACTTGTTGAGAAATTTATATGCAAAAAACGGCTCGTTTGGGTTGAGAAAATATTTTACATAGAAGAGCGAACAACGTTTCGACCTGACGATGAACGAAGAAGGTCGAAACGTTGTTCGCTCTTCTATGTAAAATATTTTCTCAACCCAAACGAGTCGTTTTTGCATATAAATTAAACAACACAATAGTTGTGCTTGTACTCAACAGTAAAGCCAATATACCATCAGGGGGGAAGTTGTCATTCAATAGTATTCTTCAACTCACCAAACACGTTAAGGGCTTGACTGTCACTCTTATAACAAGCCCATACCTTAAAGTGTAAAAATAATCTGTGGCTTCAATGTAGCATTGTTTCTAGAAGGTTCCTAGGTTAATTTATGAATAAAAGTATCTTTAACAGTTTTCAAAAAACGTATCTCCCTAACGGATTAATTCTAGTCTCTCCCGATCTACATGCCTGAAATTAAATCACCCATAATTATGATTTCATTAACTCTTTCAGCAGGGGTTCGATCACGGAGATTGACCTTATAACCATTTCGTTCTGCTTATAGTGTTCATGCTATAATTTTTTATTTATTATGTATATGTTCACGAAAGTTTGCACATTAACAGTAAATATTACAAGACTTACGTACTCAAAAGTTTTACTATTCTTAAGTGTTTTCCTATAGCAAAGCCACATCGGGCTATCCGCTGAGCCTACCGAAAGGAATCGAATCCCTAGTTTTAGCGTTGTATACCGTAAACTTGCCGCTGTACCAATGGGAGACTTATAAAACTGACCTTCACAAAATGTTCGGTCTTGGCTGTGTTTTCGTAGATCAATATTTTTTATTACTGTTTACAAATAAGTTCTTAAACTGTTGTTTTTTAAACATAGAACAGTAAATAAAAAGGGTGTGAGGCTAGTTTAGAAAAGTCAGCATTAATTAAGACAAGAAAGAAGCCCAGAAAGAGGTAACCCGTATCGAAATGGAAAGTAAACATCTCGAGGCTGAACAGAACTATATGAAAGCCAGAAAATAAAATAGGGCAAAAGAAATAAATTTTAGACTCAACTTCAGTTGACAAAAGCAAAATGAGAACTCTGAATTTAGTCGGCATATTAAGATACCACAATTTCATGAAAATTAAGCTGATAAATATTTAGAACATTTGGAGAAAGTTGCTTAAATCATGGACTAGCCTAGCGATAAATGGCCATTATTGCTGCAGTGTTTTCACTGGTAAAACAGACAGCCAGATGTGGCTTTGCTATAAGAAAGCGCACACACACACAAGGAGCTTATGCTGCTCTCTTTCTGGAAGATTGCACAGATTATGATAATACTAAAGCAGTTATCCTCTAAGTATATGACCTAGTTCCAGAATCTTATCGCCAAAAGTTTCGAGGTTACTTCAATCTTGATGGTCAAACACATATGCAATTCGCCCATGAAAAAGAGGTTTATTTTGATAAGAGTTGTAATTCTATGCATACTGACAAAGTTTTGGTAAATTAAGTCAATTATGTTTAATTTAGGAATTTAAATGCTGTACAAGTTTCTGCAAAAATATTTTATTTCTACAAAAATAAAGTTAAAACATTACATGAAAGCAGCTGCTGTTTCCAATGATTACACTTTAATTCAGAACACCACTTTTCATAAAAAGAAATTTTTCCCAGCTAAGCAGAAACCTGTACCCCTAAAGTTGAGGATACTATTAAAAATGCAGTTCCTATAGTTCGAAATCTTCTGGCAGATTGTACAAAAACTTCATCAAAATCATCAAGGCCTGTCTTCCATTTCTATAAACACCTTATTATATTATGTCCTGTTGTTGGAGTTTGAAAAAGAAACAGAGGCAACACCCAGTGCATCTGTGTCCACATATGGATGTAGTTTTACCAGATCATTCGATGTTGTTGATTTGGCCACTTATAGAAGGGCTAACGTAGTTAAGGAGGAATTTAAACTTTTTGTGTCTATTGGTTCTGTAATTTCATAAACGACACTGCTAATCTCCTACCCGTACGTATTTTACATGATACTAGAGCGACTCGACTACCATTGTTAGAAGGTATATTGACTTTAGGTTCGAGTTCTGCCATTGCTGGTCTGTCATCACTCAGGGTATTGAAGGAAGCTTTGATAATGTTCCTCTTCATAACATTTATTTAACATCAGACCTAGTTTCAAGACCAGTTGCGGGTGGAATGAGACCTACTATGCCAATTAATAGTATGTCATTATTGTTGGCAAACGATTTGGCCAGGAAAAATTTGTTAACAAACCCAAAATGGTAAGTGAGCCGATCACTGTTTTATATGAATATGATGTTGTTGTTGAGGATAATCCATAAGCTTCCTTCATGTGCTGTGAGTTGAGCTTAGGCAAAGAAATTAAGCCAAAAGAAATGTTTTGGACCCAAAGAGAATTCTGTGAATAACTGTTACTACTCTCATTGGTGAGTGACAATGATGAAAGTGAGATATCTGATTCAACTGGTGAAGTTTATTTGCGAGAAGTAAACTGATCACTGAGCAAAAAAACGATCTACAGATATCTTCATTATTTAAATACGCACTTCCAAAAGATGAACTGAAGAAAGTTCCAAGCGGTATTATTTTCAAAAATGGTGTGCTCATAAGAAAATTGAGATTACCAAATAAACTAGCCTCAGAGAACTGGGCTAGTTTATCAAATTGTTTTACAAAAGTGTATTGTTGTGATATATTGAAAGTAGCCCATAAACTCTCCATGAGAGGTCATTTAGGAGTCAGCAAGACGTGTCAAAATTGCAAGACATTTCTTTTTGCTGGAAATTATGCAAGAGATTTTTCGGTTTGGTAAAAACATTTCATACCTGTCAATTGGTCAGAAAACCCCCATTGCTCTTTAAAACCTGCCCCAACTTTCGTAAAACACCTAGATAATGTGATTATTAGTTATGTTATGACAATAAGATAACATTTGTGTCTGAGCACATTCACGTGCTGTGTAAATTTAGTCTCATACGGTTGTTTGTATTAACTGTCGTGATATTTGAAACTGTGTAATTTTTTGACAGTGCATTGTATTTAATGTGTATATATATACATATATCAGTAAAAAATTGTCTCACGTCAATTTTCAAATATCTAAGGAATGAGGTACAACGGATTTGTCGTTGTACGTTTACTTTAATGCCTACGCTTGTTTCACCAGTTTTCTTTTTGCTTGTGACGTATAATTTAATAGTCTGTAACAAATTCTCACTAAAATTCATTGTCCTTTATTATGATAAATGGGAACCCAAATGGATTTAATCCCCTTGCTGTTGTCTTTGATATCCTCAACTTCTACAGGATCTACTTCATATTATGTCACTCCTCTGCCTCTTTTGTACTTTATTCCTGTTAAATAGCCTGTAATCCTATATTTAAAAGATTTTGCGTCATCAAAACCATTTATGTTTAACCATTTCTCAGTTATCTCATTATGTCAAATTTTCCTCTTTCAACCATGCACTGCTTTTGTAATCAATTTCATTTTTTATACGTCCACCATTATGGCTACTTTTACAGAGATGCCAACCATTACGATTTGAGAGTAATCATTACGAGTTTGGTGTATACATTACGACTATTCGCTCATACAGACAAACATTACGACTTGTTGCAACTCCCAAGTTATTATGTATTATAAGGCCTATACAATAAAGTGATAAATTGTTACCTCAGGGCTTGAAAGAGGTGAAAAGAAAATTTCTGGTGAGATACAAATAAATTTTGATAATAAATGAAAGACATAGTACGAATGGCTACTTGCAATAATCTTGTTTGTGCATGAAATAATAAAAAAATATTTGTTTCTCCGACGCATACCAATAGTTTAAGTGCGGTGCTTCTTCATACTGGATACGTAAAGGAATCCACAGTTACGTCATCAGTGCTTGTCAGCCAATCAGTGCTTGCACAGATGGGTATTTCTCGTTTACTAAGCGGCATAGAAAACCAATGCGACCATTCACAAAATGGGAAAAAAAAGACGCCTCTTTCACCAGATTGTCTTGTTCCTGTCAAATCTAAAATGACTAAAACTGTGAATCAAAAATTTAGGAAAGGGTATAGTGCAAAATATCTGGTCATTGCATCAAAAGTCAGTGACAGTCATGCGTTTTGTACAGTTTGTCATTTTGATTTTTCTGTGGCACATGGCGGGATAAACGATTGTTCCAGACATACAAAATCGGCATCTCACGAACAAAAGGCTGAGGCAAAGACAAAAACGATACAGATAACGACAATTATGAGTAAGAATTCAGAATATGAAACCATAAGTGCAGAAGTGATGTTCACGTCATGTCTCATAATTTACCCCTAGCTGTAGTCGATCATGCAGGACATCTATTCAGAAAAATGTTCCCAGACTTCGATATAGCGAAAAATATGGCTGTGTATGCAGTCAAAAGGACAATGTTGTTATAACTTTCAACCATCCAGAGACATTCTCATGAAAGCAAAGGCTAAAACAGCTGCAAAACTATTACAATAAGTGTCATAAACTTGATATAAACTAGTCCTTACACAAAGACATTTTCTATATATGCAAAAACGGCTCGTCTGGGTTGAGAAAATATTTTACATTGAAGAGCGAACAACGTTTCGACCTTCTTCGGTCACCGTCAGGTTCACAATGAAAAATGTGATTAACAGGACGCTGACCACATGTTTGGAAGGGGTCGTGTAACTGATTGTCGGAATGTAGAGGGCAGTGTTAGATGTTTGAACATATAATTTTATTTTATTATATTTAATATAGATATAAAGGCGTTCCTTTATATTGGTTTATTTTGGGTTTAAGTTGTTGTATAAGTAAGGCTTCTTTAATTTTGCGTTTCTTTCTCTATTTAGTATTTGAGTGTTTTCTGTGGTTATGTTGTGTTTATTTGACTTGCAGTGTTCGAGAACGTGTGAAGGTGACTTTTATGTTGTTTGAATCTGGTTTCCATTTTTCTACTTGTTTCTCCAACATAGAAGTCGTGGCAGTCATCACATTGTATTTCATAAATAATGTTGGTGTGGTGTTTGTCAGTGTAGTTTTCACATAGTATAGACCTCAGTTTTGTGCCTGGTTTTTGAATAAACTTGGTATTAACTGGAGTGTCATATTTTGTTATTAGTTTTTGCCATTTGGTACAAAACTGAGGTCTATACAATGTAAAAACTACACTGACAAACACCACACCAATATTATTTATGAAATACAATGTGATAAGTGCCACAACTTCTATATTGGAGAAACAAGTAGAAAATTGGACACCAGATTCAAAGAACATAAAAAGTCACCTTCACACGGTTTCGAACACTGCAAGTCAAATAAGCACAACATAACCATAGAAAACAATCAAATACTAAATAGAGAAAGAAACATAAACAAACGCAAAAGTAAAGAAGCCTCACTTATACAACAACTTAAACCCAAAATAAACCAATATAAAGGAACGCCTTTATACCTATATTAAATATAATAAAATAAAATTATATATTCAAACATCTAACACCGCCCTCTACATTCCGACAATCAGTTACACAACCCCTTCAAAACATGTGGTCAGCTTCCGGTCTGTTACCTCTTTCTTTGTGAACCTGACGATGACCGAAGAAGATCGAAACGTTGTTCGCTCTTCTATGTAAAATATTTTCTCAACCCAGACGAGCCGTTTTGCATATATATTTCTCTACAAGTGGGTTTTCTCGACATCACTGAAAGGCATTTTCTGCTTACTGTTTGTGCATGTTCAATGGTGTTTTACCAGTATGCTTGTTACTCTGAACTAAATAAAAGACAGAGTTTCAAAATATTTTTTTAAATTTATTTATTAAATACACAAAACACAGTCATAAACGAGCAATCTATAGCAGTAATAAATAATAATAGTTATAATAATAATATAATAATAAACAGCTTAGAAACATTGGTAAGGTCTAGTAGCCGCAAATGATAAAGGGCTCTGTCTACAATCATTAGGCTGTCATTTGAAACAGTTGGCATCTCTGCTTCTATACCCATTTCTGATGCGAAACGTTTCTCTGGCTATATTTCTTTTGCACTTAGTTTATCTTCGCACTGACCCCTATCTCGTATACATGCACCGCAAAATCTTTTTCTCTGCTAACCCCTTTATATCGCCTGTTCTGCCAGTTATATACTTCACCTGTTTCCATAGGTGGCAAAATCTGATTTTGTTCTCCTATTTACCCACGTCTTGTCAAGAAACCATCTACAACTTTAGCCTCCTCAAGTTTATCATCCACTTCCTTTTCTGGATTTTTTGTTTTCCTTCCCTCCAAATGACGACCTGACATGATCAGGTAGTTTAGGCACTTCACTCGTTATCTGAGGGTCACGAGTTCGAATCCCGGTCACACCGAATATGTTCGCCCTTTCACTCGTCGGTGTGTTATAATGTGACGATTAATCTTACTATTGGTTGGAAAAGAGTAGCCCAAGAGTTGACGTTCGATGGTAATGACTAGCTGCTGTCCCTCTAGTCTTACACTGCAAAATTGGAGACGGCTAGCGCACATAACCGTCATGTAACTTTCAGCGAAATTCAAAACAAACTAAACTCTCCAAATACAAGTGATCGTGGTCTGCTGAAGCTCAAATTTGTTGCTCAATAGAAGAGACTCATTGCAATTAAATTTATTACTTTTAGTTCTGATAATGAATTATTAAAACACAATATTTTGAATAAACTAGTTTAAAGATTACGATAACTTAACACGTTTAATGATTTACCAGCGAGTTGGAATATACCTAAGCCTAAAGCACGGTTGCTACTGCAGCCTGTGGTTTTCAATTCTTCTGCATAAACACATAATCTGGGACTTTGAGAAAAATATTATTATTTTTTTATCTACTGGAGGTATTTCGCTGTTATACATGATAACTTGTATAACTATATCTCCTTATAGAGCATTTGTCTCTGGCAAAAAAGGTTCAGAGCAGGTGTACGATATATCAACCCTAATTTTTTGACTGTTGAGAAAGTTGGAAAGTCATTACTGAGATTAAAGTTATTATATTAAATTAGAGCCTATTCTAAACGTTAATTGGAAAAAATATTTTAAAACAATGAGATGCGGTACTTAAAAGAACAACCTACTTCACTCTCTTTCCAAATCTGAAGAAATTGATAAATTTTCTACGGAAGTTCTGTGCCATGATTCTTTTTCTAAATTTATTCAAATGAAACTTGTTCCTTTAGGTCACGTGAGTTCTACTTTTGACGTAATTACGTATAAACGGTGTATCTATTGGATACTGTTACAAACCAACGTTGTTTTAAATTAGGTAATGATTGTTTATACTGCGTTCTAAATCAATTTTGAAATACAAAAAAAAAAGAATAGATATAATGATAATAAAATCTAGGAACCTTTATTTCCACCCAAATTTTCAAGCAAAAACCCTTTCTTTCAAGTTATTTCTGTTAAATATACACGATTCGAATATCACAAAAATATAACAAGTTGAAAATTTTTTTATTTTTAATTTCGCGCAAAGCTACTCGATGGCTATCTGCGCTAGCCGTTCCTATTTTTCAAGTCTCCAACCTTCAGGAAAGTTTGAAATGTAATTCCTTTAAACTTCTATCGGGTGTTTTTTAGCCATAAATAATATATTTTGTTGTTTGTATTTTAAAACGTTTGCAAAAGTATGATATTAAACTGAAAACAGTTGTAACTAAGTTATTGTTTCTTTAACAAAATTCTCATTTTTCTCATAAAAATACATATTTTCATGTAATGTGGCATAAGAAATTTAGAAAATGAAAATGTTATTTTTCTTTATTCATGGAATAGTTTTTCTGAACTGTTCTGTCAGTCTTCTAAGGACCATTTTCTAATTCCTTATGTTGAACACTTGGCCTCCAGTCTGATTTCATTCGGAAAAATATATTTAGGTTTATATTGTATTTATTAACATGTCAGCCATCTTTGAAATAAGTTTATTATGCAGTTTAAAATGTAGAAACTTGAACGTTTTGAAACTGATTGAAAGCTGAGAATAATGGTACTATTTTCTTTCATAACCATTGATATCTTGTGAGGTTTAGTCTCTCATATGTCTATCACTGTATATATGGTGTAATAACTGTGGATTTCATATCTGGCTCAATTTATAGATTATTCTTACTGAAGATTAATGTGAGTGTTTACTTCTATATTTAGATCGAGATCTAGTCTTTCAAGCTTTGTTTTCAGTGGAAGTGGAGAGATAGTTGGCATTAGGATGGTTTGTTTCTTTTGGAATTTCGCACAAAGCAACTCGAGGGCTATCTGTGCTAGCCGTCCCTAATTTAGCAATGTAAGACTAGAGGGAAGGCAGCTAGTCTTCACCACCCACCGCCAACTCTTGGGCTACTCTTTTACCAACGAATAGTGGGACTGACCGTAACATTATAACGCCCCCACGGCTGAGAGGGCAAGCATGTTTTGGCGCGACTCGGGCGCGAACCCGCGACCCTCAGATTACGAAGCGCACGCCTTAACGCGCTAGCCCATGCCAGGCCACATTAGGATGGTAGCTATAGAGTTGCACATATGTACAGCTGGCCATTAGAAAAGTTTTAGTCAATTTCTTTGGAGTGTCAGCTGTATAAAATGTTATTTTACCTAACTATGTTTCAGTAGGTTTGTTTGTTTTGAAAAAAGGAAATGAAATTGAGCGATATTACTGATTTAAATTACATGTTTTGTATAAAATCAGTCAGAAAACATCTTTACTGATGAAAACACTCAGCACATAAAGTAAAATTTTCAAATTTTATCATTTTTGGAGGTATTAATACAAGAACAATGTGATCTGTTATGTACGTTTTCTGTATAAAATTGTTATTGGAGCTTCGATTGTTGCTAGATGTCATGCTAAACTATTATTTTTGCATTTATGATACAATAAATGTCACTTGTAGTCTCAAATGCAGTATTTCTACATTGATTAACTGAAGAAAAATTAATAAAAACGAATTTCAAGAACGATTTAGTTGATACTTTGCACAGTTGGATGTGATTTTTTGGTAAGCAAATTCACCCTTTATGTCAAACAAGAGAAACCAAAACCATAAATCGATCAGTAACTACGTGGCGCTTAAGTGAAGGAAGAGAAATTTTAAAACAAGCATGGCGGTAGTGGGAGAGGGAAGTGTAATATCCATTTGTTAATTGGGTTGTATGTCAATACCAGTTAGAACGATCGAATTGAATAAAGATCAATTTAAGGAATATAAGTTCCTGAATATCGATAAACTTTTAGTTGATTAACTCTGTGTTGGTGTACATATCTCATTACTGTGATAAACTAAGCCAGACGTCGTTAACGTAGCCTGGAAGTGAATTGTAATCGACAGGATCTCCTAAATGTTATGTGATAGTCAACAGTACGTGTCTTACAATTACAACACGTTTGTTATTCTGGTCGTCAGTCCATAAAACGTGAACATCAACTTATCCGTTCTGACGAGAAATGATCTGTCTGGCTGAAATGAACTATGTTCTTTGTTATGTAGGTTTACCGTGTTCTGTGAGAAATAGTCAACTCGCAGGAGGTTTCAAGCTCGTATGACAGGAGTCGACCATCGTACAAGTACGTATCTGATTAAGAGTGATCACTCTAGAGCAGGGTGTGCAACATTTTTCGTCGGTGGGCCATATAACCAACTTCATCAATCAAGGGGCCACTTAAAAAACAAGCTTATTCGTGTACATGCACAATAAATTAAAAAAATTCTCAAAATGCAAGCAATAATATTTTATATTTTTGCATGAGTGATCATTTTAGTGCGACACTTGAAATTTAGAGTCCTTGCAGAGCTTGTCAATATCAGCTTTGACAGAAGTGGTTGCCACTCTTAACTGACTGGTCAAATGTTCATCAGTCAGCTGACTTCTACATTTGGTTTTGATGAGCTTCATTTTGGAGAAAAATTGCTCACAGCAGTAGGTGCTACCAAAAAGGGAGGCAATTCTTTGTGCATGACGGGACAAATTGGGAAACTTTTCACGTACACAGAGTTTGTAAAAGTCTAGCAAACTGTTTTCAGAGAATTTCCTTTAGTGTCCATGTCAGCCTGCAGTTCAATGAGTTCCATTTGGCAATCATCAGGACTGTCTTCCACTGCCAAATCAAAAGGTTGAGCGAACAATTTCAATCTAATTTCAGTTTGTCTGAAATCTGGAAATCTGTTTGCAAACTCATCACGCAGCTTTTGTACACTGGTTCCATATTTGGTGCAATCCAGATTAGGAAATTCCAGTTTCCTGGTTGCAAGACATGTAAAATGGGTCAATATGGCTCTTC
This sequence comes from Tachypleus tridentatus, assembly GCF_004210375.1. Taxonomy (NCBI): domain Eukaryota; kingdom Metazoa; phylum Arthropoda; class Merostomata; order Xiphosura; family Limulidae; genus Tachypleus; species Tachypleus tridentatus. The sequence goes on from NC_134827.1 coordinate 58,455,993, forward strand.
TCAACTGAACCTGAAAAGTTCCAATTTCTTCTCAAAAGCACAAATATGCTCAAACAACTTATTCACAAGTTGACTTTTCCCTTGTAGTTTTAAGTTTAAATCAGACAGATGCTGTGTAATGTCTGTGAGGAATGCTAAGTCATTCAGCCAGTTCTCATTGCTCAAGAAGTCCACATTCTGACGTTTGCTCTCCATGAAGAACTTAATCTCCTCTCGCAGATTCCAGAATCTCTTCAAAGTAGCAGCTCTACTAAGCCAACGTACAGCAGAGAAGTACAAAACATCTGAATACTCACTGTCCAGCTCATCTAAAAAAGTTTTAAATTGTCGATGATTTAATCCTCGTGTTCGAATATAATTTACGCATTGGACGACATTTTTCATGACTTCTGCAAAATCCAGAACTTTGGTGCACAAGCTCTCTTGGTGAATAATGCAATGGCTTACAACTACGTCTTGTGCTCCAATTGCAGTTAGAAATTTCTTGGTGAATCCATTTGTCCTACCTGTCATGGAAGGAGCACCATCTGTTGTAACACCACATAATTTATAAGGATTCAGTTCAAACTTTTCTACAACCTTAAGCACTTGTTCACAAATATCCTGTCCTGTGGTTGTGGAGGAAAGGCTTGCCATATCTAAAAACTCTTCGAAAACATCAAAGCCTGCAGTAACAGCTCTGATGAAAATGACAAGTTGGGATGTGTCATTGATATCAGTGCTTTCATCCAAAGCCAGACTGAAAGCTTCACACGAATTCAATCTCTCTTTCAAAGTTTCTTTGATGTCCTCTGAAAGATCTTTTGTCCTGCGTGAGACAGTAAAGGGAAAGGCTAGTTTGCTCCACCAAATATTTTTCTCTGGACATGCATATTCTGTGAATATTGTTAAACAATTTTAATAAATTCTCCATCACTGAAAGGCTTTCCCTTTTCTGCCATACATTCACAAAGCTTAAAACTCAGTTTTGTCACCAGTTCTGAATTTTTCTTGAAAGTGGTAAAACACCTTGTTGCTTTTCAATGGATGTTTTAAATGTTCAATTTTGTCCTTTCGTGCCTGACCAACAATTTCATCAAACTGGGAGGAGTGCTTAGTTGCGTAATGTCGCTTAATATTGTACTCTTTCATGACTGCAATTGTAGTTTGACAGACGAGGCAGACAACACCTTGATTATGTGGGACAACAAGATATTTTGTGCACCATTCACTGTTGAATAACCTTCCCTCATCATCAATTTTTCGTTTCTTAACTGCTGACATTTTACTAGCCCTGAAATCAAAACAAAAATTATTCTCACGAAAATAGCAAAGTAGAAAAAAACATAGAATTTATTTACACATGGAACCTCTTATGGACAGAAACACGTTTCTAAATTGGCATCCCGATCATAGCCTTCCGGTACTTAAATTAATTGAGAATAGCAAAATACAGTGTGACCTCGCCTATTCGCGGGTTCGCCATTCGCGGGTTATGCGCGAACTGCGTTTTGTAGGTCACAGAGACTGAAAGGGCTTTTCGAGGAGATTTCTGTTGTATTTACTCAATCAAGCCGTTTTATCAATTGTCGTCTTCACCAAACAAGATTGACTGCTATTGGCTGACTGCCTCAGCTTCCCCAACAACGCAAACGGCAAAGCACAGCCCGGTAACGCACGGTACAATTTAGTGAAATACATAACAGTATGCAATATTGCTACATTATTACTGCATCAATGAGTATAAGTATCATTAGTGTTTGGGAAGCATTTCATATAGTATATAATCGCATACATATACGTTTTAAAACTGCATCCAATATTCGCGGTTTTCGCTATTCGCGGGAGGGTAAAGAACGTAACCCCGCGAATAACGAGGTCACACTGTACATAGAATCAGATGCATCTGAAAGCAAAAATTTTAATAAATTCAGTAAAGTCACAACAATATGCTAAATAATAATCAATTTACCTTCAATCTCTTGTAGTAACTGTAAAAGGTAATAAAATTTTCACCAATAATGAATGACGGACAGCAGAGGTTAGGGAAAATTGTCGCCAGCGGGCGAAGGCGAGGTTCAGGACATGACGTTGAGTCGTAGACAATAGTGCTAGTGCACGTCACCTATTCATGCCCTAAGGAGGCCGACCAATCGAATTCGGCCTGCTCCTCTCTAGCAAAGATAATTTTAGAAGTTTGTCGAGTCGAAGCCTGGGAATCCCGTAGGATCGATGCTTTTAAAAATATTCCATTTGCGTTGGATTACAGACTGAGTCTAGAGAGATATAAGTTTACTATGTATCTATTATTCACATGCTTCAGTTAAGGTAATATTAAAAGATATTAGTGTTTTTCATAATCTGTTGTATGTATAAAATTTACATATGGGACATTAAAATGACAAAAAATGTAAAGTTCTCGACCTTTCTGGGAAAAACACATCACGTGATGTTTCAGAGGCATGTTCATTAATTTTGATGGTAAAGCATCTATTAACTAAGACAGTGCCCCTAGCTTTAACAGCAGTAAGTCTTCGTCTTTACAACACTAAAATGAGGGGTTTGTTTCCTCAATAGATACAGCAGATAGCCCAGTGTGGCTTTGCTTTAAGAAAACATATACACTTCACACACCAAAGCAGTAGCAGAAGAAATAGAAAGAATCATTTGTTCTGTGTCTCCATTACATTATTTGCTGTCATGTGTACCAATAAAAGTTTTGTTCTTCTGCCATAAGAATTTGCATACAAAGGCTACAAGAAGCTGAAGTGACTTACAGCTGCAACCACTGGGCCAGTGTATTGCTTACTTATTTGTATTATCTATATTGTGAATGAAGCAGTTAGGGTATATAAGATTTACAGGGGAACAATTAATATGGTTTTGATAAACATTTCCAAAAGTGTAGGTGGAGGGAACAATAGCAGTTAGGGTGCAGTTGATTGTGTAATAATGCAAAATTAAGCATTTTAATGTATTTTTTTATTAATGACGTTATAAGTAATTGCAACAACACATATAACATTTTAATCTGTGTGTATTGTATCTCTTCATTTGATAAAGGGTGTGTGTGGAAGAAACCACATTTATCAAAGGGAAGATGTGGACAACAAGACTTCAGGAAGTGCTAGTCTAGAGTTTTATTTCATTGTTATGTCTACACGTCTAAATGTTAAATGAGAATCTCTTTTTCATAGAAGTGTAAGGAAAGTGAAATCACAATATAACTAGTTGTAATTTACTAGAAAAAAGTAGTTTGAAGTTCCTGGATTGGGTCTTCAGTAACATAATTATGAAATGTCTGTTTCTTTTGCCAAGAAAGTGATCAGTTTAAACACATTGCTGGAAGAAATTTGTTTCTATCTATATTTCAGCTGAGATAACTTCTTTTCTTACAAACAAACTGAATTAACATCCTTGTGCCTACAAACTGATAATTTTGCTTTTTAGTAACAAGTGAAATTTCAATAATAATATTTTTGTCTGTTCATTTGCAGGTTTTTCTTTTAATAGTTGGTTAATCTTCCATTAAAAAATTAATCATGGAAAACAGTAAAGGCCTTTACACTGAATGATTTTAGTGTTGCAGTCTTCTCACACAATAAAACTTGTGTTTGAAGATTTATACATAAATTAGGTGGCCTATATATCAATCAGTCTGTAAAACTTACTAAATTCTGTAGCAATACTGAAAATGAAAGTTAAACATAAAAAACTATTGATCCGTGTTTTAGAACTTGCTTTACACTTGACAAATTTATTTTTAGTTTCTTGCATTCATCAGTGGTATGATTCCAGATTATAATATTACTCTTTATCATGCTAATACTAACATTAACTTTCCATGTGAAACAAGACATTTTATTTTGATCAACTTTAATTTTTTCTTTTAAATATTTGCTGGAACATATCTTTATAAATAAAAGTTATAGGCAGTGGACCAGTCATTTTTGTAACTATCTATGGTAAACTTAATGATTAATGTTATGAAGTATTTTCTTTAGTTAAAACTTGGATATTCTTCACAAGTATAAAATGTATGCCTGTTTCACTATGACGCAAGTTTTGTGTAACTTTATTGATGTGATAAAGAGATCATCATATCAAAGTTGTGAAATATAAAATTATAGCAGTCTGATGAGCAATGTTATGGTAATTACTCAACCATGCAGTAATAGTAAATCTTTAGTCATAGTTTACTGTAGTGTCTCGCATTTAGATACAGGCTATTTGGATCAAAATTATTGTGTAAGCTTATTTTATTAAATAACTTTGCAATCATTTTGGAAAGAGTCCTTTATATTTTTGCTTATATTTCTTTAGTTTATTAAAACTGTTGAACTTAGCAAACAATTTTGAAAAATATTATACATCAAGCTTATGTTTTGGGAAAGATATAGTTTTTATCCTACTCAGTGTCCTCAAATACCAGAAAAAAAAGTGTGTGCATAATAAAAGGAGTTAAGTTGATTTTGTGTAAACATGTGTCTTTGTCCTTATTCAAGTAAGCAAATATGTCATTGTTTAAGTTCACCAAATTAAAAAAATATACTATTGATTTTATTATTTTATGTTTCCAGTATTAAATAAAGTATTTAATTAAATACTTTTATTGTAATAGCTCATTTAAAGTTGACTAAAGTTATCAAATTTAACAGAGTTAAACATGGTCCTTGAATATACTGAAGCCAAGAGAATGATGCATGTCACGTGTAATTTATAATGTATCATGTAGACATTATGAAATATATACTAATGCATAAAATTCTGTTTAGTTAAATAAACACTGAAAATAAGGTAACAAAGATTATCTTCTTGTTGCTTACTGTCACTCGGTTTTCAGCTCAGAGGAATTTCTTCCACTTGTTAGTTCTGTTCAGATGACAAACAGTATATCAATATTCATAAGGTAACTGTGCTTATGAAGATCAATGGAAGATTCATTTTAAATTTTGAATTAACCCTACAAATGAATTACACTATTTTCTTTGTAGAATGACTAAACATTATAATATAAAAACACAGAGGTTTTGTTTGAATATCTTAAAATATCATAATATTATTCATTTATACATATGTTTATACTTTTATTAAATTGACCCTACAGCCGTTTTGGCTGACATTACATCAGATGCTGTGATGTAGTACACATGCACGTGTTACTTTATCCAAGAACCTAAAACTCGTCTTTACAAAGTGACCTGTATTGGCTGTATTTGTGTGAACTAGTATTTTGTAAAATCGTCACAACTAAGTTATAAGTTATAAAAAGTTCTTAAATTTAAGTTATCTTAAAATACAGAACAGTAAATAAAGAAGTAGAGTAAACAATAATATTTTCTATTTTGAACTTTTTTATTCATTTGAGGCTTGACTCAGTACTGAATATCAAGTCTCATAAAATTTTACAGTAGGATGTGAAATAAAACAACAATCATTTAGATTTAGCATGTGTACATTTCAAAATAAGAAAAGGTCATAAATTACAATATCAGTATCTTAGAATTGCACAATAATTTATAAAATTCGGTAACTTAGCTCTGAGTCATATTCAGAAGAAAGTGTACCTAAAGAAGTACTTCCAAAATGGCAAGAGGTAGGTAGGGGCACTGAGATTAATTCAGTTAATGCAGTAAGCAGAAAAGATGGGAGATTCAATTTTCCATATTATAACTTCTCAATATTAGTAATTTGAGTTCCTAATTCTTAAGAAACTATAGACTTGGTATTTGAATATTACAAACTCTTATTTGAGCATATCATATAATGCATAAAAACTGATATTTAGAAATTGTTTTTCAGTATTTACTTTTAAGTTAAAAACTTAACTAATGTATAACACTAAAATTTGAATTATAATTTACAGTTTAAAACCAAACATGTTTGTTTTGAATTTTGAGCTAAGCTTTATGAGGGCTATTTGTGCTGGACTTCCCTAATTTAGCAATGTAAGACTAGAGGGATGGCAGTTAGTCATCACCACCCATCACCAACTCTTGGTCTTCTCTTTTACCAGTGAATGGTGGAATTGACCATCACATTTAACACCCCCACAGTTGAAAGGGCCAGCATGTTTGTTGTGACGAGGATTTAATCCCGCAACCCACGGGTTACAAGTTGAGTGCCTTAACCACCTGATTTGAAATTAGTGTTTTGAAGAAAATGTTTAATGAAAAATTTTGTGGTAATTAAATTTTTCTTATCCAGCTTTCATCATTGAGTCATAGAAATTGATATGAATGTTATGATATTATGCCATTCATTAGACATGTGGTATCAGATTATGTATTTTCACCACCTAACTTTCAAACTTCCAAAAGTAGTATGTAAAATGTTATTTTTTTGTGTAACCATTTTTAAATAATACAAAATCATAAGTTATTTTATCCATACTACAAAATTTCATTGCAGTTAATAATTTTATAAAGTAAACTGTATCTGTTCTAAAAAAGAAAAACCTTTTGAACATCACCCTTTCTTCATGAGACTATAACAACAACAACACAAGTTTACTTATGAATACACTTTGCAAAGGCTGAGAAATTGTGCAGGAGGAACTGTGAACTTTGACTAGTTGTGCTGATTTCTCCAAGCCAGTTCCCTTGGCTGTGGCTTTGCTAGATAGTAGATAGGGATAGTGGGAATCTTCTTAATCCATTCATGCACGTCACTAATCAGATGATGAGACACTTGGCTAATCATTGAAATTAACTTTTCAAGTAACCATAGTTTATTCTCTTTAGAAAGCACACTAGCTGACCTTGCACTCAGTTTATTAAACTAAGCCTCAGATTGACCTTAATGTGTGGTATTCAAGTACAGTAATGCCTATCGCACAGTTATAAGTAGCTGCAAAATACAAATCCATAAATGTTTTGCACAGAATTGTTTCAAACATGAACAATAAGAAATCCAAGCTAATATCATTGTGCAATCAACAAAGTAATCATTACTCAAACATTAAAAATAAGTCTCCATCCAACTACTGTCTTACAGGTTTCTTAGGACTACAACAGGCTCAGAGAGAATTGAACAAGATGTGTAGATAGAGATGAAATCCATAACTTTAATACATATTCCACACTGTTAAGTCTAACTCTGAACCTAGTGCACTTTATAACAGATCATTTCATAGTAAGGAAGTACTAATTATTGTAATGATTTAAAACCATCTCACTTCAGGATGACATGACAATAAAAACGCAACTACAAGTGTTACAGCACAATAAATACAGCGTATAACATTTGCCTAAAATAAAAGATTAGTATTCATATAAGACTTGGATCTCATTTACATAGACACTTTAACTGCATTTAAAAAAAGTATGTTACAACAGAAAATGTAACGTACTAAATAAAATAATCAAAAGTTTAAAATTGTGAAGTGTTAAAACTATGAATGAAAACCAATTTTTGAAAAACACTCTAAAAAATTTATCATACATCTGGAATAGCTGCTGCATACCTATTACATGCAGTGAAATATTAAACTACTTATGTACGACCAAACGGGTCCCAAAAATAATTTTCTGATCATGACTTCATCAGTAAATAAAACAGTAAAAACCATTATTTGTGTGAACCTCAACAGACACAATTACAATGTTCATCATGAACTGGATTCTTTTTATAAATCTTTGAATCAGCATGATGCACAAGCACACAGAAATGAACTAAAATCTGCTGATAATGATATATATGATATTAATGAAATAACTTTGTTGAGGACCAGTATTTTGTAGAATACAATCACATTTCAGTTGTAATACAGTACATTTTATGTATATATATAATGTATATACATGTTATTATTACTGTCTACAAATAAATCTTGAAATATCAATTTTCATAGAGCACGGAACATTAAGTAAAGAAATATAGATCAACAATGATCTTTCCTTGTCAATGAATTTGTACTCACTTTCCACAGTTTGTTGATCCTTGTCACATTTTACAACTGGAGTATGTAAAATATTGTTCTTGTTTTATATACACACATTGATATAAAGAACATCAAAGGTTATATTTAAGTACCACAGATGTCTAGTGTAATTAATAATTCTTATTAATTAAAGTGTATTTATGTCTAAAAATATTTTCCAAACATCATTCATCTTACCTTTCCTTGTGAGTCTACAACAACAAAATAAGGATCTTCTCATGAAGACAATTTTCAAAACCTTAAATACCACATATTATTTCTAAAAAATTCTGAGCTTTCAATTGGCTATAAACATTTCATAGAACAAAGTAAGAATGTGTTAACAGTCATTTCCAAAAACCAAAGAAATGGACAGAATTAACTTTTTTGATTTTCTAAATATAGTAATATTTCAGAAAATAGATAAGAAAGGAGGTTTTTTATTTTATATTCAAGTTTGCCAAAATTTGGCAATTTAAATTTCTATTTGTTAAAAAAGTATAAAATTTGCCTTTGGATATCAGAAATATAATTTAAACCAAAGAAGCATTTAGCATAGTGCATGACAAACAAAAATTGATATTTAGGAAATTGTTTTAATATTTATTTTTAAATTAATTAATTATTGTGTACTATTACATTTGAATTACAATTTACAATCTGCTACCACATGAATTCACATATATTCATAAAATAATGGTTCAATAATGTACATTCAATAGATTTTGAATGTAAATCTACAAATGTGATAACACCCCTACACATAGTCATACAGTTAAGAAGGTGTAGAATGAAACAAATACAATTACTAGTATAAAATAATAAATAACATTCAAGCCACCAGAAGCAATACTTAAATATTATATATGCTATTAAACTGTTCTAACATGCCTTGTGAAAGCATCGTCTTCATGTACTGTATGGTTTATGGAACACACATGAAAGAGTGGGGTGCTTTGGACATGAAAGCTTTCTCATGGCATCTTTTGCAAGGGCAACAATGCTGCAGACACACAAAACTTGATTTTGGTAAATATCAGTAAAATCATGTTAACAATAAAGAAGGGTACATAATTTCATTATAGCAGTAATTTGGTTGTTCAACATCATAATACTATTGTATTAATGCACCACATAGAGGTGTGTGAATTTCTACACATTACATGTGGCACTTAGAGCATAGTGAAAGCTAATCACTAAGTTGTTACTGAGTAGTCATAGCATATAACTAGTTGAAATATATCCTGCAGACTCTCCCTTCAGTGTCACACAAAGAGGGATATCTAAGAATGGGTTAACATTCAAAGAGTCATATCCATAGTTTCATAACAAAGTTGTATAGTACTTTACACTTCCTTGTGTATGTGAAACTTTATTGTTGTATGATGTAGAAGCTTCTTCTCTGGATACTTGTAATCAACTAAAGAGAGGGAATGAATATGGTCAGATTTATTTTGGAGAAGTCAAGATTTGCTTTTAAGATATATTTGTAATTTCTTTCTTGAACATGCTAAATGTTTGTGCTTTAGTTATTCACATGGAGTAAAACTTTAGGGCAAGTAGTTTTTTGATGCAAAAGAATGTTCTTGTAATTCCAAAAATATTAAGAGACTGGCTTATCAAAACTTCCATAAACAATACGTTCATAGAATTTCTCATTAACTTTGTCACTTTTCACCAACAGATGTGAAAGGTTGCAAAGATCATACGTTATTTATTAGATAAAATACTTGGTTATACAAGCAACGGACCATTTTAACTGAGAAGATATTCACCAACTGTCCCATTTATTAATAGAAGTTGGAAATGTTTTTTGTGTGATGTATTTTTCTCCAAATTCTGATGTTTCAAACAAGACAGTTTTTCTTAATTCCTTAAAGCTGCTATAAATCATTTGTGAATGGATTTTTTTAGCCCATCTCAAGCCCACCACCACCTCTCCAAAGTGTACTCTTCTATCAAAACTATAGAGAATCCTGGCTGATACCCATGTCATTTAAATGTAAACATCCAGTGTACCTTTGAAAGATTATAAATGTCAATACACTCGATACAAAAGTTAACACCAAAGGTAAACAACACAAATAGCCTGAAGTCAGCTTTTATATCTGATGAACATAAAGTTTTTGATGTTTATGACAATATCAGTCTGAGGCATGTTTATTGTAGTTTTGAAAACTGATTGTAAAAAATCAAATGTATCTCATACAAATATCTTTGGTAGCATGTATGTAAAGTTCAATTAAAAGTTGTTGCTTATAATTATTAATACTGTACCAAATATAGTTTTGTTTCTGGAATGTGTTAAATACTTTTTCCTTTCATAATTACTTGCAGCAAAGTCCACATATTGTGAAGGCTGTAATTGTACAGCCTGATCCAGTGTCAAATTTAAAAGTCATATTGATGTAAGAATGTTGTTATGAATTAGGAAGAAACAAAACTTTTGCTTATATCAAATTATTATTTTGTTTACCACAATGAACATTTTTTTATTATTATATTTGTTGACAAAAATAAGAAGAAAGTTGATGTCATTCAGATTCATCCTGATATTTTTGTGAAATCTTCATCTTTTAGTCACAAAACTATGTGTTATGATCTTATATATTCCAAGTTCAACTCACAGTCTGGAGTAGTGGGTTTGAATTCTTGTCCAACCAAAATGCTTGTTCTTTCAGCTTTGGGACATTATAATATTATAATCTTTTTTGTGGGAATACAGTTTCCATTAAATACTTTAAAGTAGAAAGCAAATAAATAGAAATCACCCCTAATATTTCTACCAATTATACCTCCAACCTTTAAAAAAAAAGATATTAATTTGAAATATACACCCTACCATGATATTTGTGAATGATTTTGATGATTATTCATGGCTGCTGACTAGATTTACATCACTGTCTGGATTTTGACTGATAGATGGGATATTCTGAACACATTTCAGTGCTGGTCCATTATGGCAGTAAGTTGGTAATATGGACTATTAACAACAATGCAATATATATATATACACACATGTAAAGAAACTCAGGAAATAACCAAAATTACATAGTAAAACACATACCTACACATATAGAAGTTGCTCAAAAAATGAAACCAGTATGCAAGTGGTACACAAACATTTACCATAATGTCAGTGGCACCATGTTATACATACTTATGAATAATGGAGATTTTCAATTTTTTTATTATTTATATGTGGAGACATTCACAAGTCATGGGTTAACTCATTTTAAAATATTTTCAATTTTTTACAAGCTTCTTCATAGTTTTTCAAATTGTTTGAAAAATGTATGTTTATAAATTAATTTTGGGTGCTGATATATTTACATGCAGTCCAGTTATGTTTTAATCATAATATACATGTAATTATCATCATATTTTGAACTTTTTATGTTAGTTTGTATAATAAAAATAAATTGATTAATGACATTGTCAGTTCATCACTAGATTGATTTATAACATCTACAAACTAAAAGATAAACAAAATGTATATATGATTCACTCTGTTCCTGTGCAGGTACAGTGGTAAATTTATGAATTCTTAATGCTAAAATGAGGGGTTCAGTTCCATTTGGTGGACACAACAGACAGCCTGACGTGGCTTTGCTATAAGAAAACACACACACACACTCGTCTCCTTAGTAATGCAATTCTGTGTTTCACCATCAACTATTTCTAGTTTATTCATATAACATTTAATTATTTTCAGGCATATTTTAGTGTTTTAGATTCAATTTTATGCATATTATTTCGTAAAATTTGTGAAGTATAGTTATAATTTATAATGCTAAATTTGGATGTTTCCTTGATAAAAGAACAGATTTTAATTTAAACTTATCAAAACTCCTGTGAATCAGTATTAAGTTTATCAGTCAGAAAAGTCAAATAACATGAATATTTTGAAGTACAAATGTTGTTTGTAGTAAAAGATCTGTTTGTATGATTGCAATGCATGTGGAACTTGTACATGCTTGGTTTAGTTGTATTTTTATAAATGAAAGGTAAGCTATATTACCAACATTAAGCAAGAATAAATTTGTGTCTAAGAGAAATAATCTCAGATTTATAGAACAATGGAAAACATCCAAGAATCATTATAAATTTTATCGGCACATTTGTCTTAAGTAATGTAGTACTAATATTAAGAGTCGTATTTCAGTTATTAACTTTTTTTCTAAATTTGAATCAGGAACAGCAAGATAGTTGTACTATATTTTCTATCCATTTTCCTTGTCGTGTAGAAAATTAAATTTGATAACAGTGCATTAGCTTATATGTTATCATTTTTATGATATGCATAGTTGATAGTGTACATTCAGTCAGATTAGATTATTATGTAGCTTACCAACTTGCAGCCAACAGTATATAATATTCCATAGTTTTAAAATATATATGGATGAGTGCAAAGTGAATTGTTTTAATTTGACTGTGTACACAATATGTAGTTATTATAAATTAACTGTATACATGACAACCATGTATATACCTTTTCATAACGTGTAATGACTACGTACCCCACTGTAAACAGTATTTTGCACGTGATTACATAATTCAGATGACGTAACTTTAAAAATAAAATTCCAAGACAGACATGTATGTTGTTAAAGTTTAAAATTAACTGTATTATGGTTATCTGTTTATTTTCATTGTGTACAACCTCAGCAGATATTTACAACAATGTTATAACAATAACTTGACACACCTAAATGTACAGTTATAGTAATATTGTCTTACGTGACATATTTTAAACATGAAGTGACCTAAACAAATCATCTTATTTAAGGCATAATGAACATTAAAATCTTAGCACATACATAAGCTCTTAACTTTAGGTTTAAGTTAGTTTTATTTCAGTGTTTTGACCAGAATTGTATATTTCTACTAAATAGGTTTGCCATATATTTTTATGTAGAATGAGCAGGATTGATAAATGATGACCTTCAAGTCATTTGTTAAAAATGGTATGGGGTATTATCCATATTAATGTTTAGAACTCTGTTGTCTCTTGTGAGTGTGTTTAACTGTTGGTTATTGTGGAGGAGTGAATTTGAACTTGAGTACGAAAAACAAAACAGGTTATTGCAATATTCTAGATGTAAGAAATAGTGTGTTATAATGAACTTTACAAAATCATACTGTTTACTATGATTGTGGGAGTTTTAATATTTTCTTACAAAACAGTAAGAATGCTACTATATTTTTGTTTGAAATGTTTCCATGGTCTTTTGCTTATAATACTGTACTGGTATCTCTCACTTTCTTAATATTTTCTTTAAATGTTGGCTGTGATTAAGTTTTTGTTTGCTATTCTTTGTATTACTTTTATATTGTTTTAATAATTTGGTATTGTGCTTTTTGCTGGTTTTTTTACCTCATGAATTGTTTGTACTGTCTTACTCTATGGGTATTGTAGTTTGTAATTTTGTTACATATTGCTTGCTGCAGGTGAAGAAGTGCCTACTTCAAGTTTTCCCATTCAAGAACTTTGTAAAGATTTATACTGAATACTATTCTGTTTTTTCTCAAAGTTTTTATAGTAACATTAAATGAATAGCAGTAAAACTTGTTAAACAGTTAACTTTCTTATAATTCTATATTTAACTGGAAAAGAAAAGCTATGCAAATTTTAGGTGACTTGAATCTTAATTGTCCAGGAATTAGTAAAATGTTAAAAATATATTGGGTCTAAATTGAGATTTAGAACAAGATTTAGTGTGAACAAAACTGTATTTTTCTTCTGTACAGAACTATACTATTTTAAGCCGTTTTCACTGTATGAATGGCCTTCAAGTTCAACTTTCCAGCTCCTAGTAGTCACGTCGGTGATGCTGAACAAGATTAATCTGAAGAAACCTGTGAAGGAAGAATCTGTTTATCAGAAGGAAAGGTACCAATAAACAGTGGAGGTGAAACTATGGGGGTGGAGATGTCAGTCAGTCCACAGCGCGTGCACATTTGTCTTTTTTTTGTTGTTGTTTAGGCATGTTAATTTTAGTTCTGTTGAGTTTTAAACAAAAATTTTTAGTTTTTATTATGATGTAGTTAAAGGGGTCTCAGTAAAACTCGCAAATATTCTGTCATTAGCTGAATCGCCCGTGGGGGCGTTATAATGTTACGGTCAATCTCACTATTCGTTGGTAAAAGAGTAGCCCAAGAGTTGGCGGTGGGTGGTGATGACTAGCTGCCTTCCCTCTAGTCTTACACTGCTAAATTTGGGACGGCTAGCACAGATAGCCCTCGAGTAGCTTTGTGCGAAATTCCAAAACAAACAAACAAATAGACATGTCACCACAACAATTTACCGTTAAGCCTACATATGCGTTATTATCAACACAGAATTCTTTAGATTTATTTTCTCTGGTCAAAAGTTTGTTTCTCAGCGGCAAATCTGTTTGTATGTATATGTGGGGCACAGGCAGCCCGTAAAAAAAGATTTGTCCTTAACTTCAAACAAATAAATTAAACTCGTCAGTAAAGAGAAATGATGCTAATCGAAGTTCAAATCTGTTGCTAACATTCGGTTTCAGAAACTAATTAAACAATCACATTTTGATCTTGTTGTTAAAGGTTTCCACATTGTCCGATGTTTCGGGGCCCAATATGGCCAGGTGGTTAAAGCGCTCGAATCGTAATCTGAGACTTGCGGTTTCGAATACCCGTCGCACCAAACAGTTTGCCATTTTAGTCCTGGAAGCGTTATAATGTTACGGTCAATCACACTATTCGTTGTTAAAAGAGTAGCCCAAGAGTTGGTGGTGGGTGGTGATAAGTAGCTGTCTTCCTTTTAGTTTTACTCTGCTAAATTAGGGACGGCTAGAACAAATAGCCCTCGCGTTGCTCTGCATGAAATTCAAAAACCAAACAAAAACCAATATTTCCTTGAAGTTCACTATTCTTCTGGCGCTGCATGGCCAGGTGGTTGCGCTTGACTTGTAATGCGAGGGTCGCGGGTTCGAATTTCCATCTCACCAAACATTTTCGCCCTTTCAGCCGTAGGGGCATTATAGTGTCCCGATCAAAACCACTATTCGTTGGTAAAAGAGAAGCCCAAGAGTTGGCGGTCAGTGGTGATAACAAGCTGCCTTCCTTCTATTCTTACACTGCCAAATTAGGGACGGCTGGTACAGTTAGCCCTCGTGTAAACGTGCGCGAAATTCGAAAAAGAAAACAAAAACCAATATTTCGTTGAAGTTTTCTATTTTTCTACCTAAAAGTTAAAGCTGAACGTTAAGGCCACTTATTAACGAGTGTTTTATATCTTGAATATTATGAAGTGTTTGTTTATTATGATTTATATGTTTATTGTAGAGCATATTCAGCGGGGGTATCCACCGTTTTGAAAGTCGATACACTTATCTCTGTCCCACTGTGGATCTTTTTATAAAGTGAATGGAGTGATTTGTTTGTTGTTAAACGCGATGTTTTGTGAAGGGATATTTGTATGCTGTTGAAGGTTTTTAAAGTTCGAATTTTACCGTATATGTGCTATCAGAATTGTTATCACTTGCAGCATTCAAATCAATAAAGGATACATTCTACTTAAGTTGGTTACTTTTGTTGTGTTTGAGAAACGAGCTTTTGTTGAAAACGTGCAAAGTGTCTTAGTTTTGTTTCTCTTTACACGTCCCTCCCAGTGTCACACAGGTATGTCTGCGGACTTGCACCGCTACAAACCGGGTTTCGATACCCATTGTGTAGCTTTGTGTTTTATTCCAAACAAGCAAGCAATTAAATCTTTAGGCGTAGTATGTGAAAAAAAAAAAAATTTTTATCACGTGACTGACTGGACAGTGGTCAGCGTTTTGAACTGTGAATCGGAAGTCTTACAACTCGCGGCATGTTGCCTTAAAATCGCGCCTCGCACTTTGGGTGTGTGTCAAAAGAGCGACATTGAAATTAAATTATTAGAGTGGCTCAAGGGCTGGATGTTAGCGCTGTTGTAGCCACTTTAAAATTAGGGACCACTAACCCAGATAGCCCTTGTAAATATCCGAAACAAACTAAATTATTTCTTTCAGTGGCCATTCCCTACACACGTCTGGTTGTGGAGTTGATTATGCCCTTTGACCCTCACTGAGCTGAGACCCAGTTGCCTTTCGACTCTGAGATTTCACTGACCCCTATGCTTTTGGGCGAAGTCTTGATGGGAGATAAATCGCTTGAACTTGTCGGGTTTTAAAAGACTTTCATAAAAGCAGTCTTTACGTGTCAAATTGTTTGGATAGTTTTCAATAGCGGCTGTTTGAACAAGTATGCACGAAATATTTCTATTACCTAAATTACTGAGACAAAACTAGACCAGTTTGACTGTTGTCTCTTGGCGACATATATTTCATTATAGTTTTTACTTTTATGAGACTTTTTAATTTGTTTTAAGTTCAAATTCCTTTAGTAACAAGTTTCTCCAGTATAGCTGTTTACATGTAACACCAATCAAATATTACTTTGTTATTATATGGTTACAAGTCTTATTGTTCATTGTAGGTCATTAGTGGCGTGTTAGCAGTTGTCAGGATTTTTGAGATTGGAAGAAATATTTTTATCCTGGCATTGATTACGTAAATCAAATTGTAAAAAAGTTATAACATAATTGTTTAAAATTAATTGATTAAAATCAATCAAGCATGTCTTCATTCGTTGAATTTCTTTTTATTTTTGTCGTACTTTGGTCTCTCTAAGTGTTTCGGTCTCGTTCAGGCCAGTCGAGAGGTTGTGCAAAGTAAATATAGGCAGCGATTGTGTCTTAACTGTACTTTTCAGGTACTACTTTTTGTTATCTTGGGTTAAAAATCTTACACTTAGCTCCTGTCAGTAAAGTTTTAAATATGGCTTCTATAAGGGCTGAAACTGGTAAAGCAACCAAAGAAAGCTTGTTACACCATCAAACTTGATGCTTCGCGTGAAGGGCGCTTTAAAAAGAAATCCAAAATACTTCAGCAACCCCGTAGGTCTTCAAATTTCCAGGTCGACAGCGGTTATATGAATGCCGTAGGTGAATTTCGTTTGCTCGTCAGCTCATCGTTGTACAAACGGTTTCTTTAACGACACTATAATAAACATGAAATGTAACTGATTTTACTCTCAGGTTTTAGGCAGAAATATATAATTGCTCAATATGGTAAAATCAGTTGGACTAACGGTTGTGCTCACTTGTCTCTTGTTAAATGCAAAGCTACATAACGGACTATATTTGACTGTGCCCACTGCTTATCGAACTCCGATTTTATCTTGATGAGCCTGTAAGATTACTTCTGTGTTAGCGAGAGCCCCCCATGCTTGTGGACAGTGTAAGAACTTGAAGACTATGTTAATATAAGCCTTTACCTCGTGCAACTAACTATTCACGTAATGTAATATACATCTTCAAGAGAATTTTGTGAACTTGTCTGGGAGCTGTAAATTCGAATAACCCTTCAGTGTCATATAATCAAGGTATTTAAGTTGTACCTGTAAAAAAAAGAAGGGCTGGCGAAACGACAAGTAAGTAACTGAACAGGAATATTAAACAAATATTTGGAAGTACTTACTTGGATTGGAAAAGTTGTTTCTATCTTATATGGAACGTGAACTAGAAGATAGGTGTTAACCTTAAAGTTGATTTGGCTCTAATAACGTCAACAAAAAACTCATTGAACGTGTGAAACCTGTGTCACACGAACATCGCTGTCGTGCAAGATTCGAATCTTCGTTCCAGACTTTTCTTCAAAACCAGCAGTTAACGTGAATTATTTTTCGTATTTAATCAGCGATAACAGGAATAATTATGTGGATACAGATAATTAAGATTTATTTCCTTTTGTTTAAAATCGTAATTCTATTTTCTGATATCTTTGTACCGATATCGCCTTGAAAACATACTGTTTATCAGTATTGTAGGGTCAATACTAACTAACTCTTACTGTTATTTTTAGCCGCGGCGTAGCGGCTCGGAGAACAGTTCTGAGTTGCTGTTGTTTTTCTTTAAGCCAAACGTTTAACTCCCAGCTCCGTCATTTCTTGATGTATTTGAGATTTAATTGCAGTTTTGAACTCAGAAGGTCAAACCCTTTCGACTGACGTATTTGGTAACGTCTAAAGTCTCGTAGATGGATTTACTCTAATCGTGCCTAAAAGAATTTCTATTTGAGGGTAGGCTGGTAGGTAACGTGCTGAGTAATAAAGTTGAATCGGGTTGTATGCTTGGTATTGCCTGTAAAGAAAATATAGCTAATAAATAGACTAGTAGAATATCCGTGTCTAAAAGTGTTCCAAGTGTTGTGGATATTAAAGATTCCTTCTTATTTATTTTAGTAACCTTTAATTTTTAGGAGCAGTTCAATAACGCAATAAGTTATTCGTAGCGTACTAGGTTGATACTGTATTTCCTGCTTATCCTAGAATTTCCAGTTCATCAATTCGAAAATAAATATTGGGTTATTACAAATGGTTACCATTGTTGTTTGTTATAAAACACAAAAATTCACAAAGGGCTATCTGTGTTCTGCCCACCATGGGTATCAAAACCCGGTTTCTTGTGGTATAAGTCCGCCGACATACCACTGTGCTACTGGGGGAATTACAGAGGGTTCTTGCCTTCATAATATTTATCTTTTGCCATTACTAGAAAAATATACAATGACTTCAGAATATTTTTCACGGTATCACTGATTATTAGATACCACTTAGGAGAGCTAATTATTCGAATATTTTAGAATAAGCCGTTGTTTACAGTTATAACTCTTGAGTGTAAGTTATAGAACAGGCTTTTCATTACAGTTATAGCTTTGAAGATGAGTTATCATTTCGAGAATGATACCTGTAATATTACCCCACCTTTAAATAATGTAAAAACGTCATTTGTTATGAACATTTATTCACAATAAAAAGAATACAACATTAAAATCTTTGCAACTTCTCTTTGTTGACATGAAAATGACATAAGAATGTCGAAATGTTGTTCTTCACTTCACTTTACTTTACTTAAAGTTTCAATACCCATACCAGCCATCTTGATAATACATTTTTACTTCAAGTGGGTTTTTCGTTAGCACAGACAATAAATAGTTATTAAAAACAGGACTAGCCATAAAAAGAGATTTCACATATGTTTCGGTATCTGTGTAAAGTATTGTAACATTGTATTAATTTCAATCGTAAATACTCCATTTTATTACAGATATTAGAGAAGCCTATTTTTCGGAAAGTTAGTGTTAAAATTCCGTAGTTTTTAATGTTGATAATGATTTCAGAGATATAACATGAAATAATTCAGAAATGAAATAAATTTTATAATATTGTTCAGATTGTTGGTACAAAAGAAATTTCTGTTTAAAATTAACTTTACTAGAGTGTTGCTTCATACAGGTTCACATAAACCTCGTTCATGCGAATGTATATATATAATTTGTGTATCTGGTAAAAATAAAAATAAAATTTATTTACTGTTGCGTTTTTTATTATTTACAGGGAGAAAAAAAACAATATTGTATTATTTGGGGGTTATGTTACAAGTTCATGAAAAAATTACCACACGGAGTATTTATATAGATATTAACGACTTTCAAGGTTTCTGTGTTAAATATTTTATTGTTATAGAAGAAATTCCCACCTTTCATAGTTTGGACCAACAGAAAGAATTAATTCGTTGAATATTTATAAATGAAAAAACGATATCAAATAATAGCATAAACATGGAAATGTCTGATCATGTGTCAAATATTCAACATAGTTCTTGTGAAAAGATGACTTTGTGGAGTCATGTTCAGAAAATAGAACTTTCTTTATTCCAGATACGAACTATTCAGATAATATCATCTATTCAGAAGCTTCACACGAACCATCTTCCAAAGAAAATGTAGCCGGACAAAAACTGACAGAAAAATATGATACTTTGGGCCGAATCAATGTAGAGGAGACAGACAAAAGTATCAGTTGCGGTTCTTTCGACGATGCGGATTTTCGACAAGATTTAGAAGATGAATTAAATAACTTATGCAGCGAATTGACCGAACAGGACATAGCCCAAGTCGAAACGTTTTTTCGTAGCCACAAAACATTTGTGTTTGTGTGCCAGTGTCTGGCCAATCTGTAGTTGAATAAACCAGAGGAAGAATGGCAGGTATCCCTGACCTGCTGTTTGATAAAGGAGAAACGAGAACACGAACTAAACGAAGACTGAAACTGGTCCTCGCCGAGAAAGGCACATGTTTCATTCTTTGGCATGATGTCATTGACAATTTGACGAACTACGAGGCCCAAGATAATACTTTTCACACCATGTTCCTTTCCACCGATCACAGCCAAATGGGTGGTTTCAGTTTCGAAAACAAAACAGTTGCCAGACAGTTTCACGAACAAGTCGACCTACGTTGACGTCGGGTCCTCTCAATATTTCTTTATCCGTTCCTAAAGCTAAAGGGAAAAATTCCAGGAAGTTGGAAAAAGTAAAGTTACCCCAAAAATGTGATATTTCTCTTCCTTGCTGTTTCGAACACGTCATAAGTATTGATATTAGAGACAAAGAGCAATTCTATACTAACCAGTTTTAGAGTAGAAATAGGTTTTTAAAAGACAAACCATCTCTCGAGATGTTACCTTCAGGTTATAGTTAATAAAATTATGTGTCAACTTTCTTTTAAGAACTTTATATAGAACACAGTAGTATAAATGAATTTCGTCTATATACACACTTTTATAACAAAATGTAGTCAACATTAACGACACGTAAACCGCTAATAATAATTCGCTCTGGTAATAACAGATTTTGTGTTGAAATATTGTGGAACACATTTCTTTATTTGCAGGCAGAAATCCTTATTAATATTTTAAACCTGAAATTGCTAATGTATTTTCTTGTATGTTGTAGAATTCAATCACATACACAAAAGAAAGGTGACATTTGTAAGTGACTTTTAACTTCTATGTTTGGTGATATCGTTATTTTTATATGGAGAGTGAACCTGAAAATATGTGTGCACACGTGTATGTACTGCAATATAACGACAAAAACCCTTAAACCAATTTTTTTAGTAGATATTACATCCTTTGAATTTTTTTTAAACTAGTTTCTTCAAATATCGGAATTTTTTTCTTTGATACCAACTTTCGCGAGTCATGTTCTCTGTCATTACCAATTTTCGTGAAATAAGCTTCCTTCCTTTATAAAAGTAATATGCGACAACTATCTGTAGTGAGAATACAAACAGCTTTATATAACATTTTATGATTAATTAGTTAGTTAGATCTGATGATCAAGAAATTTTTTATGTTACTTAAGTGAAAACTCGTAGTGATCCTCAATTTCTTGTGTTTTTTATGATAACAGACCTTGAAATTTAAACCAATAGTGTTATGGTAGAGATACTAGAAATAGCATGAACTTTATGTTATACGATGAATTATGGTTCAAAAATAGGAAAACAAAACTGTAATTAAATAATTTGGCCTTACTGTTTGCTGTCGTTAAACTGTATTACATACGTCTTCTAAAAATATGTGTAGTTGATATATATATATATATATACATGAATAGACGCCTTTTATCCGAGTTAATTTTTATTAGTTTATTATATCTTAGTACAGAGCCGGGGTTATTTTTAAGGGACAGAATCCAATATTTCCATCAATCCGACAGTGTTGTTATATGAACGTATAACTATTACACTGTTTTTGTTTAAAAAAGTTTTAAATTGTTGAGACAAACATAATTTATGTGGCTTGTACGTCACTGAAAGTTAACTGCTTTGAATAATTTTATTTCAGGATCTTTACTGGTTTGTACCATCTTGTTTTTTAAATTTTATTTTGTACAATATACATTAGATATGAAAATGGTGCTTTCTTTGTGATACTTACATATATTTACTTCGTTCCAAATTAAACCTCAGCTAAGCCTTTTTCATTTATCAACAACAATCTTCACCTGACAAATTTATATGCAAAAACGGCTCGTTTAGGTTGAGAAAATATTTTACAACGAGCCATTTTTGCATATAACTTTCTCAACAAGTGGGTTTCTCGACATCACTGACTTCACCTGACAAATATTTAGCGATCTCCGGATAATTTGTTTACCGAAGAAGACAGGAAGAGCTAAACATCCGTTTCTTTTCTTTGTATAACGTTTGCACAACCAGTTCCCCCAATCATCAGGTTTCTGAATTACATTCACAAACCACTTACTAAAAACATCATCGATTTTCTGTGTAGCATCTGTTAAAGCGAAGCTGTAAAAGGATTTATTTTCATTTTCTTACGTTAATAATCGGAGCAGGAGGTGAATGTGTGGTGAGTAAAGAAAAAGTTCGCAGAATTTTTCAGCTTGAAGTGGCACTTATCTGAGATAGTTCAGTGGAAACCACTGATAATTTGTGAAGAGAATTTATTAGACTCGTGTTTGTACTTCATTAAAGAATACTTTCTGTGTAACGGAAACAAATTTTTATTCAGAAAAAAGTGAGTAAACCTAATACATGAGAAACACTCAAGAATCTGAAAATGTATCAGTGAAGTATTCGAGGATAAGACATCATCGCACTAATTCAGAGAATAGTGTATTTTTTACCTTTTCTGATATACAAAGGTATTCTTGATTTTTGATATACAGTGGCACCTTGGTTCTTGAAAAACTTCGAAAACTGAATTAATTTTTCTCATAAGAAATACTGTAAATTAAATTAATCAGTTACAGACCTCCAAAAATTACGCATTATGAAGCATTTTAAGTAAAATATTGCTTATTTATACCTGTATAATAATACTTACATGCATAAAGTCAACCACAAAAACTATAAACACAATAAAAAAACAATAAATGAAAATTTAACCACTTTACCTGTGCTGAGGAGAGCTGATGGCGTAAGTGAAAGGTGGAGAGTAAGAGGGTTATTATTGTTTGGAACGGGAATAACCTTCCATAAAAACGTCAGGTAACTCTCCTTCTGGGGTTCTTTCTCTTTTCTGTCTCTTTGCACCGCTGCAAACTGCTTGAGACTTACTGGACCTATTTCTCACTAAAATCTTGTCTAATGTGGTTTGTTTCTGCCTGCATTTTAAAATGTTTCTGAAGTAAGATATGGCATTGTTATTGAAAAGTTTTATGCTGCGGTTTCCTACAGCTTTGTCAGGGTGAAAATTTTTCCACAAAACTTTGTAACTCTCCCATATTTCCACACATTTCTTTGATTAGTGAACTGGGAACATCATCCCTTCCCTCCTCCTCATCTGAAGACACTTCCTCAGTTGCCTTCTGGTGCTGCTCCTTCTAAAGGTCTTGGAGTTCTTCCGTGGGGATCTCAGTGTTGTAGTTTTCCACCAGCTTTTACACATCATCACCACTCACATTCAAGCCCATACACATACCTAGTGAGACAATATCCTCGACAACAAGCTCAACCTCATAGCGTTCAAAGTCTCTATTTGCTGCTGAGTCTTCTGAGTTCATGGTCCTCAAAGACACTTCCCTCCAGGTCTTGTCTATGATTCTCAAACAATGAAGTACATTAAAGTGATTTTTCCAGAACTCTCTAAGGGTTAACTCTGTGGTAGTGGTCACTTCAAAGCACCTTTGAAATAGTGATTTGGTGTAGAATTTCTTATAGTTCGATATGACCTGCTGGTCTATTGGCTGAATGAGAGGAGTCGTGTCAGGAGTCAAGAGCTTTACAGTAACGAAACTGTCTCCTACACCAACCCGTCTTCCAAGCCTGGTGAATGAGCAGGTGCATTGTCCATCACAAGAAGGGCCTTGAGTGGTAACTTTTCTGTGAGGTTATTCTTTACACTTGGGGCAAAAACTTCATGGACCCACTCCATAAAAACTGCCTGGTTAACCATGCTTTACTATTAGCCCTCCACATGACATTTAGTTTACTTTTCAGGACTTTATTTTTCTTAAAAACCCTCGGGTTTTCAGAATGGTACACAAGCAAAGGCTTAAGTTTTAAGTCCCCACTTGCATTACGACATAACAATAGAGTTAGCCTGCCCTTCATTGACTTGTGTTCTAGTAGTGACTTCTCCTCCTTAATGATTTCGGTCCTCTTTGGCATTTTCTTCAAAAAGAGGCCTGTCTCATCACAGTTGAACACTTGTTGGGGAATAAAACCTCAGCTTCTATAGAGTCCTTAAGTTCCCTAACAAATTTATCAGCAACGTCTTTGTTAGAAATGGCACCCTCCTCATGTCTCACCACACTATGTATGCCACTTCTATTCCTAAATGTTTCAAACCACCCCTACTAGCATTAAAGGCATCGCTTATATCAGCACTCGTTCCAGCGGTGTTTTTCAGGA
Source organism: Tachypleus tridentatus (assembly GCF_004210375.1). Taxonomy (NCBI): domain Eukaryota; kingdom Metazoa; phylum Arthropoda; class Merostomata; order Xiphosura; family Limulidae; genus Tachypleus; species Tachypleus tridentatus. Next base: position 58,480,170 of record NC_134827.1, read on the forward strand.
GGTCAGAATGCTTTCCTTTCTCACAAATGATGGTCTCAAAAATGCTATCACCAGCTAACTGTTTTTCGTTTACCCAAATCAACAACAGTTTTTCTACCTCTTCCATTGTTTGTGATCTTTGTGGCGTAAGCACTGTCACTCTTTTTGCAACATCATCTCCTCTGATGACCTCTTTATTTTTCAGTATGGTGCAGACTGTATACTTCGCCATACCAAACTGTGTAGCAAGATCAGACACGCTAACACCACTCTCATACTTCGCTGTGTGATCTTTTTTCACCTCTATTGTGGCTCTAACAACATTTCTTTTTGGTTTGCTGCTTTCATTATCTTTCTTTGACCCCATGGTGGCTTATTTGATCAGAATATTTAGAAAAAAAAAAAAAAAAAAAAACGAAAACGTTCACAGCCGATTTTAGCGGGGGTGTGGACTAAGCGACAGGTGTTTTGGTTAAGCTTGGGGTGGGCTGAAAATGGTTGAAGGGGGGTTTGTTCGGGTCATCAGTCGGGTTATTTCGGGGGTTCGGGCTGCGACAGCTTGGTTCAGGAACCGAGTTTATGTTGAACAATCGAGACATTTTTTTTTCTCAAACAATATGTTCAAGAACCGAGGCACCACTGTAATTTCAAATTATGACGCACACGAGATAGTTCATAACTTTGCTGTAAGGAGTTTTGATGTTATGTTATTAGGTCATTTAGGTACTTTCTCTGGGGACTTATTTATCTTCTCGGAGTAATACAAATTCGTTAATAATAATAACATACTTCGCTTTAAAAACGTATTATCAATTCATGATCTGTTATATAAATTAGACTACAACAGGTGTTTTTTATGAGTTGTTAAAATATTACTATTTGTGGAAACTATTGAATATTTTAAATAGAACGTAACGAATATCTGCGTGTCTATGAAACGATACTTTATTTTAAGGGCTTTAAATATATTGTATTTTTGTTGTATTAAACAAGCAAAAATTGGCTTTAAAGTGATATTTAGACGTGGAATTTTGCTGTACATAGAACTATTTTTATTTCTGCCTTTAAACTGTTTTGTATGCTCATATTATAAATTTTGAATGTTAACTTCAAATGATGTTTTTGGCTGGAATGTAACACTCGAGCTATGCTGTATGTGTACGATGGCTGGATGTAAGTTCAAATATAAAGCCTTCATTTTTATCTCTTTTTCTATAAAGAATGTAGGCTTTAACATTAAACAAAAGAGTATAAAATAATAAAAATGTTTTTTTCATAGCATCTTTATTGTGGTTATTCCTAAAATAAATCAGTACTAATATTTTAACAGTATTTCCTAGTATGGTTCGCTCGTTGATGAGTACAAAGACACATGGGCTATCTGTGTCATGCCCACCACGGGTAAAGAAACCTGGTTTTTTGGTGTCACGAGCCTGTACAATTATTGCTTAGCCACTTGGTGTCTATGGGGGAAGGAGGTTATGTCACTGAGTAAAAAAATCAGCCAGCTGTGCTTGGACAGGAAGACCAAAAGGAAGCATAGCAGACCATCTATTCTGAAAAAAAACCCTGCACACCAAGGAAGAAAGACACACCCAAAGAGGGGATACTGTGGTGTGGATCAAAGTTTTGAAGTATAAAGTAAAGAAAGTTGAAAACAGCAGAGATGAAGAGGAGGTGTTTGAGACTCAATGTACGAATTCTGGACTGGAGAAGTGTGGAAAATCCCCCTGCAGAGCTGAAGCCACAGATAGTGAATGGGGTCCAACAATTTTAAAGCTGAAAACTTTGCAGAACATTAGACCACTTTGTAATGAATAAGGGGTAGCTCCAAAAACAAACCACCTCTAAGATCTGTGATAGCCAGCCCTTACGATGGGGAAAAAAACCAAGAAAGGTTTAACATTTTCCTTACTTAAATGTATTTCCAACAGATATATCTCTACACATACAATAGTTATTTCTCATGCACCCACTGTTGAGAACTTGCACACACAGTTAATCTTGAACTATGTTCCACCTAAATCACATTTTAATGTGAGCTTCACTAGAACATGAGATAATCATCATTTAAAAATAACCACCCACCAATAAAAGAGCAACATATAATCCATCCACAGTAGATTCCCATCAACACTTGCATTCACTGTTAACTTCATTCATAGATGAGACAGGAATAATGTGAACCAATAATGCTGAGAAAAGGTTGGGAAGGTGTTTAGTGAAGTATGCATCTGAAACACATTCTCAAACAAGGAAAATACAATCTTCTGAAATAATCTAATTAATTCTCTTCACACAGTAGCCAGAATTCTACATTCACACAGTGGAGAGGCCTATGCAAAGGAGAAAACCTAAATGAGTTCCCTTCTCCAAATGCAGTAGAAAGGAAAAGTCCACAGAACATGACACCTGTTAGTGAGGGCATAGTATGATAGAAGGGCAAAACTTGTGGGACAGTGCTTTCTTCTGAGGCAGGGTTTACTTTTTTTTCTAGATGGAAGTACGAAAGGAGGAAAACAAAGATTAGCTAATTTTTCTCAGGGGTAGAAAGAAAATTATATGATCAACTGATCTTTTCACATAACAGATTGGATGGACATAAAATGTAGTACATATTAGCTCAATGATCAAACATATATTTTAGGCTGTTTTCTACTGTACAATTTAATTACTACACATACAGGAGACTAAGGTCCCTTCCTGATTCCAAAGGAGAACACTTTGGCCCATTCTGATGACCAAACCCAGTGAAAAATCAGACCTTTTGGTTGACCTGTACTGTAATAACATGGATACTCCTTCCCTACTTCCTTATGCATTGTGCTGCTCACTCTGACTTTTTCTGGAGGGATTCCATAACTGCTAAGAAACTCTCCCAGTTAACCACCCTAATAGTTATATATAATATGGAGATGGTGAAGGTCTCTTGTTCTCCTCTTTTACACCATGGTAAGCAAAAGATGTTGAGGATAATCCATAAAAGTACCTGGACTCAGATTTAATCACTGTAACAGTCTTTCACTGGAAAAAGTACAACAGAATACCATTAAATCTATTTTATAAAGCCAGTATACATAAGCTATGAAAGTGGACAGGCTCTTCCTTGGTGCTAGATGTTTTCAATGTACTCCTTGGCAAGCACAGTCTGGATGAGGTATTAGCATTTTTTGACTTGAAATATCCACATGCCTCTCTGATCCACATAGCATTAGCACGCTGATTGTACTTTGCACAGAATGTGTTGACTTGTGATCTTGTAAATCAGAAACTCCTGTCACACACGTTCTGCATATGGGTCTGCTTAATGTCAAAACTTGGTTCGTAGACTGAAGAAGACCAATTGAAAGGAAAAATATATGTATATTTAAAACAAGTAGACTGTGTACTGTTTGTTTACTGTTAAAATCTATCACCAACAATTCACAGACTCCTATTGTCAAGGATTCAGCCCATACATAAGACCTCACAGTGATCCCTGAACTGAATAAGAAAAAAATCAGGTGAATGGTGCTCATACAATAAAAAATCTTGTGAGTCAGCAAAATATCACCACAGGAAGAGAAAACAAAATATACAAATCCGTGGAATCCAAGCAATGAACAATGAAAGTGAGACTACCTGGTCCACATTGAAAAGAGAACAACAGTAGATATTGAAATATAAAAACAACAGTAATGAAACACTTACAGAATGGGGCAGGCTCAGATGCAGATAACTGTGAATCCTAGATCTGAAATCAGAATGGAACCAATCACATGTTGCACAATATTAGAAGTATCACTGACCAGTAGTGAAATATATATGTAAAAACGACACGTTTGGGTTGAGATTTTTTTTTTTTTTTTTTTTTTAGGTGTAGAGGAGTGAACAAAGTTTTAACCTTCTTCGGTCATCGTTGTTTGCTCCTCCATATAAAAAAAAATTAAAAATTTCAACTCAAACCAGCCGTTTTTACATATATATTTGTCTACAAGTGAGTTTTCTCGTCATCACTGACCGGTAGTGTCTTTACTGTCAGTACACTATTGAATGACTACTGTGAAGCAGTGTTATATATCTTGGAAGATGCCAGAAACATGAATACATAATCCAATAAATCCATGAAAATGTTGTTGAAGTGGCATGTTTGTGTTTTTATTTTATGTATCAGTTAAAAATAAACTGATCTAGGTATGACGACTGTGCATAAATAAAAAGATGTGGGAAAGAACTGGGATGCCAGATTAAACAATGAAAACAGATATAGGAATAAAAGAATAGGTCAATTAAACAAATATCAAAATGAAGGTAATTCAAATGAATGTTCCACTGATATGTTTTAAAATATATATTGTTCTTTCAGATAAAAAAGAAAGTTAAGAAGAGAGGGACTAAACAATGAAAAGTAACAAAAGATTAAAACAATAATTACAGAAGGCAAACAGTGCCTAGGAAAGAATGAGCCTGCCGGTTCTCATGCAGATTACTATGTATGTAGGATGTATCATTCTATAATTGACTGGTACAATACATGTTGAGATGTACAGAAGTTGGAAATTTATTAAAGGCTAGTAACCTGCACACAAATTTACATGGTGATACGTGTAATGTATTAGCTCTTTGTGGTGCACAGAAATGAGTAGTGTTTCTGAACATTTTTTTCATGCTGCTTAACACACATTAATTAAACAGCAAGACCCTCATTCAACTGTTTAGTTCCCTTGAACATAAGTAGATTATTCTGAAGTTAGATAAAAAAGTATCTATTGCAAATAATATATACTGATCACTGTATCTGAAAATTAATGCAACATTAAATTTTTGGTATCCAGCATATGAATACAAACAATATCATTAATTCATATCTGAGCATTTTAATAGAAAATTGAACCTTTTACCACTATATTTGTTTGCTCATAACTCTTTCTGCTTATAGTACAGAGATGCCAACTATTTCAAATGACTGAGCGTTATGATTGTAGACAGAGCTTTTTCACAGTTTTAGTCCTTTTAGATTTGCCAGAAACAAGACAATGTGGTGAACAAGGCCTCTTTTTTCCATCTTGTGAACGATCACATTGGTGTTTCTATGCTGCTTAGAAAACGAGAAATACCCATCTATGCGAGTGCTGATTGGCTGACAAGCACTGATGACGTAACTATTGATTTCCCCACGTACCCAGTATGGAGAAGCACCTCACTCAAACTATTGGGAGACATTGGAGATACAAGTATTTTTTATTATTTCAAGCCCAAACATGATTATTGCAAGTAGCCATTTGGACTGTCTTTTATTTATTATCAAAATTTATTTGTATCTAACTAGAACTTTTCTTTTCACCCCTTTAAAGCCCTGGGGGGAACAATTTATCACTTTATTGTATAGACCTGTATAATATAACTTGGGAGTTGCAACAAGTTATAATATTTGTCTGTATGAGTGTATAGTCGTAATGTATACACCAAAATTGTAATGATTTCACTCAAATTGTAATGGTTGGTGTCTCTGATAGTATATATGTTATCAACATCATAACATTTCCTGAAGAACAAATGTACAAGATATGTCTTTGTAGATAAAATGTATGTTTTTACATGTTTAATTAAATGCCAATACTGTATGATATAAACAAAATGTATAAGATTGTAAAATTACATCTGTGTTTATTGACGTTATTTTTAAAAACAATAATAAAGCAATTACAAGTAATCACAATTATTAGAGAAATGAAAATAACCAAATGTTTATGTTTACTGTTTCTCTCTATATTTATAGTCGTTAATATGATATAAAACATATCTTTCAACATTTCAAATATTTTTAGCTTCAACATTACTTTGCAACTGAGATCTATTTTTGCATTTGTATTATGTTTATGTAATTAAATATATGTATTTTGCAACTGAAGTCTCATTTAATATGTACATAAGTTGTTCAACAAAATACTTTGTACATCTGCTTAACAGATATGATAGAAATGCAAAAAACTATGAGCTTTCAATAATTATTTTCCATTTGTAAGATTATAATTAAAAGTTAATATCAACTACAACCAAATTAAACACCAGATATTCCAAGATTAAAAGTACATCTGAATGAATAAAAGTCAACATACTAGTATTATTTGAAGCTTCTTAAAACTACAAAAAATTATCCAAACATAATTTATTAACATACAGGTACTCATTCATTTGCTTTTGACATCGGACCAAACCCTCTTTCAAATCAGAAATATCTATTTCTGTTGATGATAAAGTCATTTCAAGCTCAAAGCACATGTTATGCTGTTTAGATAGCTGCTTAATCAGTTCAGAGTTTTTCAGTTTTTCTTCTTTCGAGGAGGTGTGCAAGTCATTACTTAGAGCTTTCCCTTCTCTGCCTGTAACTCCAAGAGCTCTTCTATCGGAGTAAGAAAAAAAATATTGATTAAAGAGTTATTTCATTAACTGAAAATCCATACTTTTCATACCTTTTGACTATTAGTGCTTTATAAGCTGTTCTTATAATCATATATAAATCATATATAAGTATGACAGAGAGATGAATTTATTGGTAATAGTAAAATTGAGAAATATTTTCACAAAACTAGCTTTTCTATTTTGAAATAAACTTAAAATTAAAGGAAGAATATTTATTAATATTAAGTCTTAGCATATACTAGGGCCGGGCATGGCCAGTTGGTTAAGGTGCTCGACTCGTAAAGATGCCTCTCTTTCAGCCGTGGGGGCATTATGATACGATAGTTACTCACTCTGTTTCTTGGTAAAAGAGTAGCCCAGGAGATGGCGGTGGGTGGTAATGACTAGCTGGCTTCTCTGTAGCCTTACACTGCTAAATTAAGTATGGCAAACGCAGATAGCCCTTTAAGAGTTTTGCTCGAAAATCCAAAAAACAAACAAACTATATATTAGAGATTAAAATATTGTGTAAGTTTTGAGTCACACTATTACTACTTCTTGTAAGAAGTAAGAATTATTTTCATTAAACTTGTATAGTTTATATGGTATTTGAATTATTATTGTCAATAACAACTCGGTGAAAATGAATTGAACCTACTATGTATGACAAATATGTAAAAGGCCCCCATTGGCACATCGGTATGTCTGCAGACTTATATTGCTAAAAACCGTGTTTCGATGGTCGTGATAGCGCAAATAACCTTTTGGTTTCTTCCCCCCGAGTGCGGCGGTAAGTCTGTGGATTCACAATGCCAAAATCAGGGGTTCAATTCCACTCGGTGGGCTCAACAGATAGCCAGATGTGGCTTCACTATAAAAAACACACTTTTTGGCCCAGCATGGCCAAGTGTGTTAAGGCATTCGACTCGTAATCCGAGAGTTGCGGATTCGAATCCCGGTCGCAACAAACACGCTCGCCCTTTCAGCCATGGGAGCATTATAATGTTACCGTCAATCCCACTATTCGTTAGTAAAAGAGTAGTCCCAAAAGTTGACGGTGGGTGGTGATGACTAGCTGCCTTCCCTCTTGTCTTACACTACTAAATTACGGACGGCTAGCGCAGATAGCCTTCGCGTAGCTTTGCGCGAGATTCAAAAGAAACAAACAAAATCCCTTTATTTCACCCGTGTAGGTTAAATTGCACGTGTCACGACGTTTGACGCGTTATTTTCAAAATTTTATTAACTAACATTTTTAACCACTTACGTCAATGATATTAGCATCAAAACGTAGTTCATAATCCAAATTTTAAAATTATATATGTTTTAATTTCTTAATTTAAGAGGAAATGTAAAGACAAAAGTTAAGTATCTGTTACTGTATGTCACATAATACGTCCAGCTGTCTTGTTACTCAGTTTCTATTTCATCACGCCCACCATTCAACATGTACAAATACATAAAGAATTATAAACTCGAATTTGAGATTCAGACCTGATAAATATAAAATAAGAACCTCCCTCTTCTATGATTTGTCGAGATAACAATACATTTAGCAAATCAACTTGAGTAACTCCGCCCTTCAAACCAATCATTTGAAAGTTCTTAAGTACTATGACCAATAGAAAGAGTAAGTAGTAAGAACTACGTAAACCTGCTTCGTCAGTTCCCAGTTTTCAAAAATCATACGTTCACATTGTATCCCCGCTTCAACAGAATTACACATATCTGTTATTACTATTTAAGAACATTTCTATATCTCTCCTTCATTCACAACAGACTGTTCTCCAACTTCTAACAGAATATATACCTGTTTATCCGTCTTTTAGTTTAATCAGAAGTCTATCTGTCAGTGAAACTCTCGCGTAAGCTAAGCCTCACTGACATTGTAGTTTTTACTTAACAATAGTAGTGACTGGGCAGTTACTACGGGTTGCCGTACTTCTCGTATTGTTATGTATTGTGTTTACGTTAATCGTGTTACCAATAGTGCACTGTGTACATGCCACAGTGGAACGTATTGAAGTCAAATACGTATTCCAATTTCATTCAACTATAACTAAAGTTCTCGTAAATTGTAGATTTACAAATGATTCACAAAGTTTTCACCGGAGTTACTCAGAAATCAGAACTGAACAGTCAAGATTTAGTTTAAGGTTGTTGTTTTTTTTTTATGTAATACTCTGACTGCGACTCTGATAGTGAGATAGGTACCAATAAAACATACGAATACAATTCAAAGTCGATTAGCACCAGACGTTTCAAAAAGTGATTGTTTTAATTACCTTTTAGGCGTTTATTCCTTTCTGTTAGCGCCAGTCGATTAATTAACAGACGTTTCCAGCTTGGTCTTCGTCAAGATATCTCCCAGCATTGTTTGCTTTTTATCTACAGTATTATTATGCCTTCTCTATTATCATTATGATAGCGTTATAAACCTGTCTAACTGAGGCAAGAACGGTTTATGTACAATCATACCAATTATAGAGTTCTCATGCTGTTTGGAAATGGAGCACATGTTACAGCTCTGAACTTGTCCTCGAATGTTTAGTCAATTACATAAGGTTAACACTCTTAATCCAAACCCTTTTCTAGACTAAAACACTATAACAGTAACTTGTCTCAAACTCGAGCTAACATACAGTGAGTGCCAACCGACTTTTCAAGAGACATGACGTCATACAGAATAAGGGTCAACGGGATGAGTTTGTTTTTCGGCACGTAGGACGATCGTGACTTCGGAAAGTTATCTGTTAAAGGAAAAAAAAAGTAAATGCTATAAATGGTCAATTAATACATAATTTTGACGATGTGTTAATATTGACTGAAAATTAATTATGTGTAATAACTAAACATCAGTGACGTGTAGGTGATCACATCGCGCGAACACTTCTTATTTAGTTCCTCATGAAGTGGAAGAACAAACAGTCGTTAATAATATTAATAATGTAATTCCTTGTGTTTGATAAAAAATACCATTTGTTGGTCCGTTACTAGTCTATGAGTGGTATAACGTGATTAACAATTAATTAGTCATATATTCCTTGACTCTTGGTGATGTCTCGTGCCTTAATATTAACCGGTCATTGTTCCTAAATGTCAGGTGATTAACCATTAACTGGTGAATTTTTCTTGACACTTCATGGTGTCAGATGAATAAAAATAAACTGATCGCTAGTTTATGGACACTTCGTAGTTTCAGAGGAATACACATTAATTGGTAATTTGTTCATGGACACTTGGTAGTATCAGTTGAATAAGTGCTAACCGATCATATGCTCCTGGACACTTGGTGGTTTCAAGTAATTAACCATTAATTGGTAATGTTTCCTTGGTACTTGATGGTTTCACGTAAAGAAACATTAACTGACCGTTTGTTCCTGGACACTTGGTGGTATCAAGTAATTAACCATTAATTGGTGATGTTTCCTTGGCACTTGATGGGTTCATGTAAAGAAACATTAACTGACCGTTTGTTCTTGGACACTTGGTGATACCAGTTGAATGAGTGTCAACTGGTATTATATTTCTGGGTATTCGGTGATGTCATCTGATTAAACGTTAACTTATCATATTTTAATGAGGAATATTTCATGATGTTTGACTACATTCGTAAAGTCGTTTGATGAAAAAAGGAACAGTTAATGATGTTTACCCGGACAGTAAGTTTAGTTACTGGACTAACAGGTTTAATTAAGGTGAAGTTTTCCTATATTAAACCGAAAGTTAAAATTCTTAAGTGGAATTTATCAACTTTCCAAATCAAATGTCTCCTATTGGATAAATTTGTTCATTGATGAGTCGATTCTGAACAAGTTCATTTGCATAATTAATGATAGCAAACTTTAAGAGCTTTGTATATTAAATAATAATAATAAATACGTTTCTTCCAAATAAAACTTCGTTTTGTTTTCTTTTAAATTGAATAATACTGTCGTTTTTTATATTTGTTTTTTGAATTTCTCGCAAAGCTATTCAAGGGCTAGCGCAGATAACCCTCCCCAATTTAACAATGTAAAACCAGGGAGAAGGCAATTAATCGTCACCACCTAAAGCCAACTCTTGGTCTACTCTTTTACCAACGAATAGTAGGATTGACCATTACATTATAACGCCCCCACGGCTTAAAGGGTGAGCATGTTTAGTGCCACGAGAATTTGAATTCGCGATCCTAAGATTGCGAGTCAATCGTTCTAACCGCTTGGCTATGACAGGCCTACATCAATGAGTACAATATGTTGGAAGCACACGACAGAAGTACGATGTTCTGTTAAGTTTAATTGTCTGTTTGTTTGTTTTTGAATTTCGCACAAAGCTACTCGAGGGCTATCTGTGCTAGCCGTCCCTAATTTAGTAGTGTAAGACTAGAGGGAAGGCAGCTTGTCATTACCACCCACTGCCAACTCTTGGGCTACTCTTTCACCAACGAATAGTGAAATTGACCGTCACATTATAACGTCCCCACGGCTGAAAGGGCGAGCATATTTGGCGCGACCGGGATGCGAACCCGCGACCCTCAGATTACGAGTCGCATGCCTTAACACGCTCGGCCATGCCGGGCCGTTTAATTGTTTCTGAGAGAAATGGAAGATGGTTCTAAACCAAACAATGCAATGTTGTGGAAGCATTTATCGGGATTATTTTCTTCCGTTACAGAGTGAAGAGTAGCCCTGAAGAAACAATCTTCCACTTTATGTTAGTTGGTAGAACACTAGCTTGTAATGAGAGTGGTCCAAGGCTCAAATCTTGTACGCAAAAAAAAAAAAAATCAAAATTATTTCAGTTGTCAAAAAAATAAATATGGGTTTGTATTCACAACTGGTAGCAACATGTGATGATTTTTTAACACACAGTAAGTTAATGAAAGATTTTATGGTCATAGATGAAGCGATGGCTGTTTTCTGAATACAAAACAGGAACCTGGATGTAGTACAGATCGGATCTCTGTGTTTTGTTACATGGACCTACATGAAGTGATGAATTTTTTCTGAATACATAACAGGAACCTGGATGTTGTACAGATCGGATCTCTGTGTTTTGTTACATGGACCTACATGAAGTGATGAATTTTTTTGAACACATAACAGGAATTTGGATATCGTAAATGTTTGTGAGGCAGATCCAATGAACCATATACTGTTATACATATTTTGGTGTTTGAAAATTTCAACTTGAATTGCACTTTCCAGGTTACATGAACTAAACAGTAAGATCAGAGATCCTCTGGGTTGAGACATAATACTCTCTATTTCATACACGCAATCTAGAAGACAGCCACCATTATTCACCACCTAAACAGAAGGATTGGATATTACAGTATAACGCTCCTACAGCTGAAAATGCTAAGCATGGTAAATGGTATGTCGCCGCCCAAACCTTGGGCCTTTCGATTCGAAAATCCCGTAAATAACCAGTATGCTATGCTTGATCGATATATTTCTATATAAATGTTATAGTGTCTGTTGTATGTCCATGTAACTACTTCGCACGATGTGTATGGATCTTCACCAAAATTGATATGGAGATTCATTAGGTCCATGCGGGAGTACACACAGATTTCCAGTTTTACATCTGGCAGTTTTATGGGCGTTGCTTTGTTGTATTACAATTGTATGTAAGGCGATCAGCTTTGCATGCCATACGATAAGATTTCATTAATCATGAATTTACATACCTTCCGTCCAGTTAGTTTATTAATAGATTCTAGTGAAATAAAGAGTACTGGTTAAGCTGGTATATTCTGCACATCTTTCGAGGAGCAGGTACCATATGCAGTTCAACAGCTTACGTCTATGGTGTTATATAACCATGACTACTACTTAAACTAGCGTTCTGGTGCAACTTTATCATATTTAAAAACGGCTAGTATGGGTAGAGAAAACACTAGTAGAGGAGCGAACATCTTCAGGTTCACAAAAAAAGAAAGTGTTACTGACCGATAGCTGATCACATGTTTGAAGGCGGTTGTGTAATTGAGTGTAGGAATGTAGAGGGCGTGCTTAGATATATTACATACCAATATAGCCACATCAATATTGTTTTCATGTTTCTGACACGTACTACAACCATTCCTAATTATTACATTGGAACATCAGTTCTTTTATTGTGTAATCTTAACTAAAATTCACTTTCCTGAAACATTTATATTCAACGTGCTATTATCTCTTCCAGAATTTTATAGGTTATTAATGATTCCAATGAACTTTCTTTGATAGAAATATTTCCAGTTGTGTTTTATGAAGACAACCAACTTTCTTCATCACTAAGTGTCTGTGTTCAGGAGCAATGAGCATATGCAATTGAAAGTTATATTCTTGCGACAGAGATAACACTACATTGACTGTGTTACAAATACCTAATTACATAACGTAGAACTTAAAAACCCCACCTATGTAAGTATAATGAGTGTTTTACTCATCCAGCTCAACTTGCTAGTATTAAACCATGGAACACTGCTTGGACAAACAAAGGAGACTTATTTATATGCAAAAACGGCTCGTTTGGGCTGAGAAAACACTTTACATAGAAGAGCGAACAACGTTTCGACCAAGGTTGTTCGCTCTTCTATGTAAAGTGTTTTCTCAGCCCAAACGAGCCGTTTTTGCATATAAATTTCTCAACAAGTGGGTTTCTCGTCATCACTGATTATCAAAGGAGACTTAACTCTCTTCTATACATGTAATCGGACATTCCACTGTTTCTTCGAGACAATCTGGGAAGAATTGGATATATTTTCTATAGAACATCAGCTCGCCTATTTCAAAAGTACAACTGATTAACATATTCCGTGATACGTGGAATCAAATCAAACTGAGCTGAAGATTCGCCTATCTTCTAAAGTACAGGGACTTTATATTTGTCAGAATGAAATCAATATTCATATATATGTAAAAAACGGTTGGTTTGAGTTGAGAAAATATTTTTATATATATAGAAGCAAACAACGTTTCGACCTTCTTCGGTCATCGTCAGGTTCAAAAAAGAAAGATATCTGACCAAATGTTCGAAGGGTGTTGTTTTACTGAGTGTAGGAATGTAGAGGGCGTGCTTACTTAGATGTTTGATTATATATATATTAATATAGATATAAAGGTGCTCTTTTGTATTGGTTTATTTTGGACTTGAGTTGTTGTATAAGTCAGGCTTCTTTAATTTTGCGTTTGTTTATGTTTGTTTCTTTATTCAGTAATTGGATATTTTCTATGTTTATATTGTGTTTATTTGATTTGCAGTGTTTGAAAACGTGTGAAGGTGACTTTTTGAGTTCTTTGAATCTAGTTTCCATTTTTCTACTTGTTTCTCCAATATAGAAGTCGTGTCAGTTATGACATTGTATTTTATAAATAATGTTGGCGTGGTGTTTGTCAGTGTAGTTTTTACATGGTATGGACTTTAGTTTTGTGCCTGGTTTTTGAATAAATTTTGTTACTAATTTTTACCAAATATTGGTTATTTTTTGTGCTGAAACGTATTGATGTTGATAAAATATTAATTTATTTTGTCTAATTTGTTGTTATTTTTATCTGGTTAGCATAGTTTTATGGCTGTTTTTATTTGGTTTTTTAGTATGTTGAGTTTTTTTTTGTTTCATGTGCTGAGTCATGTAGTTCTTTGTATTTTGTGTTCAACATGGCTTTAAGAAGTTACACAACACCCTTCAAACATGTGATCAGCTATCGGTCAGTTACCTTTTTCTTTCTTTGGAACCTGACGATGACCAAAGAAGGTCGAAAAGTTGTTCGCTCTTCTACATGAAAAATTTTTTCAACCCAAACCAGCCGTTTTTTACATATATATATTTTTTCTACAAGTGGGTTTTCTCGTCATCACTGAAATCAATATTCACTTCCCATGAAGGAAGATAAAATAAGGATTTTAAAAAATTACAGGAATGGGTCAACCACCTTTTTTTTTTAACTTATCCCACTTCCCAAAGAACATAATATGCCTGCTAAGTGTGATAAAGATTTAGATTTTTCTTAGCCTTTTTCTAGCTCCGGATTGTGTCATGTCTTTTTATACCCCAGAAAGCTTTATGAATTTTAATTGCATAGTACTTCAACTGCGTGGTGAGTGTTGCTATTTTAAATACTTTCTATATTAGTAAAATGGTTGACTAAACAGTAAATAATTTATTTATTATATTTACTTGTAGCAAAATGACCTTCATATAGAAACTGAAAAAAGTGCTATATGTTATTAATTAGAGTCAATAAGTTGTCAACACAGATTTTAAACATTTTATTGGACCTTATCAGTCAGTTTATAAAACTAATTATTATAAATAAGCATCCTAATAGAAGTAGAAAACGTCAGAAAATGGAAAAAGTATGATTAGATACAGAAGGAAGAACTATAATCAGTACATGGATCATAAAAATACAATCAGTTCTCTATATCAGTATTTATTAAAAAACGGTTATGACAGAAACGTTTCAGTAGTATGTTAGTAACATTATTCTCTCAAAGAAGCACATGTAATTGAAAAATACAAACGTAAATTTCAATCTCTAGCAACTCAACAGAAGTATAGAAACATCACTGTAAGACACACAGAATAACCTGATAAGACCTTTGTAAAACACATTTGAATTAAACCTAACTGTTTTGTCAGGTACACTTTTATTATGCTAAACCTATAATAGATGTACATTGAATAGAAGACTGTCACCTTTTGTAAATGAAAATTGTCATACTTAAATACAAACATTTGAAATCAAATTTATCTTAGTAACACGGTGTATATATAGAATCTTAATAACAGTATCCACCATTTTATGACACGCACAATATTCCTAGTAAGACTACTTAAAGAAACAAATCTGTAAATATGAAACGTACAAAAAAAGATGAAATCTGTACTCAGTCCTATTGGCTTTTTTGTAATATACATAATTCACCTAGTGACCCCTACAGAAACCATAGTAACAACATCCGCGTACTTTAAAAGTAACAACGTACAGAACTTAAATGTCAGAATTCTCCTGTAAACTGTCCATCTATAGTAACAGACTCTCTAGCGTAAAGTAGTAATCAGTGTTATAAAGACTAATCGATAGGTTACATTGTTGTATTAATATGATATCTACCCATATATTAAGGGTATTGACTTCTGAATAAAAGGTATTAAGTTACATTATTCTTGTATTCATCATCTGCTTTCTACAGTAACCAAGCAAAAGGAAGGCGAGATACTTCCATACAAACACATTTGATTAATAGCACATATCGTCATATGAGTTGTGATAAATATGTATATAACAAAGAAAAATGTCACGGCTTCTGATAACGTGAAACAAATTAAATTAGTTTGTGATACACATAACTAACATTTTCGACTCCATACGTAAGCTTATTCACAGCAACATTTAGTCAGAGATATTGTGTAGAATATTTATTTCAATGAATTTCCCAGAACAACAAAATAATCAAATTTTAACCTAAAAAAAGGCGTACTGTATTACATTGATATTACGTCAAACATTTCAATAGATAGACAACATTATATTCTACACCAGGGGTGTGCAACATTTTTCGTCGGTGGGCCATATAACCAACTTCATCAATCAAGCGGGGCCACTTAAAAAACAAGCTTATTCGTGTACATGCACAATAAATTAAAAAAAAATCTCAAAATGCAAGCAATAACATTTTATATTTTTGCATGAGTGATCATTTTAGAGCGACACTTGAAATTTAGAGTCCTTGCAGAGCTTGTCAATATCAGCTTTGACAGAAGTGGTTGCCACTCTTAACTGACTGGTCAAATGTTCATCAGTCAGCTGACTTCTACATTTGGTTTTGATGAGCTTAATTTTGGAGAAAAATTGCTCACAGCAGTAGGTGCTACCAAAA
Organism: Tachypleus tridentatus; assembly: GCF_004210375.1. Classification (NCBI taxonomy): domain Eukaryota; kingdom Metazoa; phylum Arthropoda; class Merostomata; order Xiphosura; family Limulidae; genus Tachypleus; species Tachypleus tridentatus. The sequence continues at coordinate 58,496,385 of NC_134827.1, forward strand.
AGGGAGGCAATTCTTTGTGCATGACGGGACAAATTGGGAAACTTTTCACGTACACAGAGTTTGTAAAAGTCTAGCAAACTGTTTTCAGAGAATTTCCTTTAGTGTCCATGTCAGCCTGCAGTTCAATGAGTTCCATTTGGCAATCATCAGGACTGTCTTCCACTGCCAAATCAAAAGGTTGAGCGAACAATTTCAATCTAATTTCAGTTTGTCTGAAATCTGGAAATCTGTTTGCAAACTCATCACGCAGCTTTTGTACTCTGGTTCCATATTTGGTGCAATCCAGATTAGGAAATTCCAGTTTCCTGGTTGCAAGACATGTAAAATGGGTCAATATGGCTCTTCTCAACTGAACCTGAAAAAGTTCCAATTTCTTCTCAAAAGCACAAATATGCTCAAACAACTTATTCACAAGTTGACTTTTCCCTTGTAGTTTTAAGTTTAAATCAGACAGATGCTGTGTAATGTCTGTGAGGAATGCTAAGTCATTCAGCCAGTTCTCATTGCTCAAGAAGTCCACATTCTGACGTTTGCTCTCCATGAAGAACTTAATCTCCTCTCGCAGATTCCAGAATCTCTTCAAAGTAGCAGCTCTACTAAGCCAACGTACAGCAGAGAAGTACAAAACATCTGAATACTCACTGTCCAGCTCATCTAAAAAAGTTTTAAGTTGTCGATGATTTAATCCTCGTGTTCGAATATAATTTACGCATTGGACGACATTTTTCATGACTTCTGCAAAATCCAGAACTTTGGTGAACTAGCTCTCTTGGTGAATAATGCAATGGCTTACAACTACGTCTTGTGCTCCAATTGCAGTTAGAAATTTCTTGGTGAATCCATTTGTCTTACCTGTCATGGAAGGAGCACCATCTGTTGTAACACCACATAATTTATAAGGATTCAGTTCAAACTTTTCTACAACCTTAAGCACTTGTTCACAAATATCCTGTCCTGTGGTTGTGGAGGAAAGGCTTGCCATATCTAAAAACTCTTCGAAAACATCAAAGCCTGCAGTAACAGCTCTGATGAAAATGACAAGTTGGGATGTGTCATTGATATCAGTGCTTTCATCCAAAGCCAGACTGAAAGCTTCACACGAATTCAATCTCTCTTTCAAAGTTTCTTTGATGTCCTCTGAAAGATCTTTTGTCCTGCGTGAGACAGTAAAGGGAAAGGCTAGTTTGCTCCACCAAATATTTTTTCTCTAGACATGCATATTCTGTGAATATTGTTAAACAATTTTAATAAATTCTCCATCACTGAAAGGCTTTCCCTTTTCTGCTATACATTCACAAAGCTTAAAACTCAGTTTTGTCACCAGTTCTGAATTTTTCTTGAAAGTGGTAAAAACACTTTGTTGCTTTTCAATGGATGTTTTTAAATGTTCAATTTTGTCCTTTCGTGCCTGACCAACAATTTCATCAAACTGGGAGGAGTGCTTAGTTGCGTAATGTCGCTTAATATTGTACTCTTTCATGACTGCAATTGTAGTTTGACAGACGAGGCAGACAACACCTTGATTATGTGGGACAACAAGATATTTTGTGCACCATTCACTGTTAAATAACCTTCCCTCATCATCAATTTTCGTTTCTTAACTGCTGACATTTTACTAGCCCTGAAATCAAAACAAAAATTATTCTCACGAAAATAGCAAAGTAGAAAAAACATAGAATTTATTTACACATGGAACCTCTTATGGACAGAAACACATGTTTCTAAATTGGCATCCCGATCATAGCCTTCCGGTACTTAAATTAATTGAGAATAGCAAAATACAGTGTGACCTCGCCTATTCGCGGTTCGCCATTCGCGGCCCCGCATATTCGCGGGTTATGCGCGAACTGCGTTTTGTAGGTCACAGAGACTGAAAGGGCTTTTCGAGGAGATTTCTGTTGTATTTACTCAATCAAGCCGTTTTATCAATTGTCGTCTTCACCAAACAAGATTGACTGCTATTGGCTGACTGCCTCAGCTTCCCCAACAACGCAAACGGCAAAGCACAGCCCGGTAACGCACGGTACAATTTAGTGAAATACATAACAGTATGCAATATTGCTACATTATTACTGCATCAATGAGTATAAGTAGCATTAGTGTTTGGGAAGCATTTCATATAGTATATAATCGCATACATATACGTTTTAAAACTGCGTCCAATATTCGCGGTTTTTCGCTATTCGCGGGAGGGTAAAGAACGTAACCCCCGCGAATAACGAGGTCACACTGTACATAGAATCAGATGCATCTGAAAGCAAAAATTTTAATAAATTCAGTAAAGTCAAAACAATATGCTAAATAATAATCAATTTACCTTCAATCTCTTGTAGTAACTGTAAAAGGTAATAAAATTTTCACCAATAATGAATGACGGACAGCAGAGGTTAGGGAAAATTGTCGCCAGCGGGCGAAGGCGAGGTTCAGGACATGACGTTGAGTCGTAGACAATAGTGCTAGTGCACGTCACCTATTCATGCCCTAAGGAGGCCGACCAATCGAATTCGGCCTGCTCCTCTCTAGCAAAGATAATTTTAGAAGTTTGTCGAGTCGAAGCCTGGGAATCCCGTAGGATCGATGCTTTTAAAAATATTCCATTTGCGTTGGATTACAGATCAGGCCACATGGTTAGATTACAACAACTAGGGCCACACTAAATGGTTTGGCGGGCCGGGTTGTGGACCGCGGGCCGCCTATTGCACAACCCTGTTCTACACAGTGTAAGTTTTGATTGACACGACATTGTTAGAATTTGTTTTGATACATGTCCGAAGATTTTTACCATGTGTGACTCGTGGCGTACTGTATTACATTGATATTACGTCAAACATTTCAATAGATAGACAACATTATATTCTACACAATGATAGTTTTGATTGACACGACATTGTTAGAATTTGTTTTGATACATGTCCGGAGATTTTTATCATGTGTGACTCATGATGATAAGAACAATAAAATGTATCTAAAACTATATAGATGCGAATAAGTATCATGTGTTTGAACATTAAACATTACATTTATTGAAGTTCATATAAGTTTAATAAATAAATATCACAGACGCACTGCAGAAAAGTGCACCGTTCAGATTTTCGTAACTACATCACAATATGATACTGATTTTTACAATACAACGTTTAAATACCAGTTACTCTTTGTAGAAAAAATAATTTTTGACAGATTTATATGTGTAAAAACAATTTATAACAAAAGGATCATATACTGAACTATTCAATATTTGAAATCATTTTGTTTGTGGCTTTTACTTTTGCAAAGTACGGTTCATGTTGTTAGAGGAACACTTGTGAAGCCATAAAGGAGAGAAAGAAAGAGTGGCATCAGCTTTGTGGTGCCAAAATTACTCTTCAAGTGGTTGCCAAAATTTACAGTCGTGCTATTCACGACATTGAAATCATCACAGTGTTTTGACTACAATAAATCTTTCATTGTGCACTATTATTATCAAAGGTAATATACTTTAATTGTCGTAACTTTACATTTATTGATTCAGAGTATTAAGCCATATGGTTACCGAACATATACCGTACCGTACATCTTACAATTTTAGTAACTGGCATTATTGGAATATGTACGTCACAGGTCACTCTCCTTTAGTCAAGACTTGGTGGTATTACTTCCATATTCCAACCTATGAACAGAAAGATGAACGATAACTGCGGAGACAGTGAGCAGAGCAACAAATTTCCATCCTTCACGAAGCCTCCACCTTGGAATATATCTCGTTCTTACCACATCATTTATCATCTGATTTTCAAGATGAAATCGTAAACTCCATGACTTTTATGTTTAAAATAGGTGATCGTTATATTTTGTTGAGACTGTAACATAATGACGAGACTGTGAGAGCAATATTGTGTGGGTTGTATGCTAAAATTTCGTTATTGGTGGTTTTATGTTGAACTGTGCTTTACAATGTTTCTTCGGTCAGGTGATCTAGTTGCTCGACTCGCAAGCTAAGGGTCGTAGGTTCGAATCCAGTCCCACCTGAAATGCTTGCCCTTTCACCCGTGAGGGCGTTGTAATGTGACAGTCAAACCCACTAATCGTTGGTAGAAGAGATTTCGATATTACATATATCGAAAGAGAAGAAGAGAGATTTGTTTGTGAAATAGTTAGCAAAACGATGAAGAATAGGGACCTGGATATAAAGCGGTGAGTAAGATAATGCAAAATGGAAATTTGAGTTATAAATAATTTGTAAAAAGAATGAACGACGATTTGGATCTCATATACATGGCAAGGGAATGAAGATTAAAAATATGGATGTGGACTAGTTAAAAGGTACGTGAAAAATAAGTATATGGATGCCATATGTTTATAAAATTATGACAAATATATCTATGAAATTCAAGTTGCAAGATTAACAAGAATAGAGATGTAAGCGGGAAGTGGTGGGTTATACAACGTAGAAGAGAGATTTCGATGTTAGATATATAGAAGGTGAAGAAGAGAGATTTAGAAAAAAGAATGAATGAAGATTGGGATCTCATATACATGGCAAGGGAATGAAGAATAAAGATATGGATATCGAACAGTTAAAAGGTACGTGAAGAATAAATTTATGGATGCCAGATTTTTTAAAATTATGACTAATATATCTGTAAATTCAAGAAGCAAGACCTATTAATATAGGTATAGAGGTGTTCCTTTGTATTGGTTTATTTTGGGCTTGAGCTGGTGCATAAGTAAGGCTTCTTTAATTTTGCGTTTGTTTATGTTTGTTTCTTTATTTAGTATTTGGGTGTTTTCTATGGTTATGTTGTGTTTTTTTGATTTGCAAAGTTCGAAAACGTGTGAAGGTGACTTTTTATGTTCTTTGAATCTGGTTTCCATTTTTCTACTTGTTTCTCCAATACAGAAGTCGTGGCAGTTATCACATTGTATTTTATAAATAATGTTGGTGTGGTGTTTGTCAGTGTAGTTTTTACATGGTATAGATTTCAGGTTTGTGCCTGGTTTTTGAATAAATTTGGTATTAACTGGAATGTCATGTTTTGTTAGTCCTTTTACTAAATGTTAGTTATTTTTCTGCTGATGTCGGGAATATATGATATCCAGCAGTATATGGTTTCGTGATTTTTGAAATGTATTTTGAAAAATACATGTAAATGTCGACAGAGCAGCCAAACCCGATCCAGATACTACACTGTGATCTTAGCCAAAAGGCCGATACCTTCAGTATTAAGCAAGTACAGCGATCAACATTACAAGTACACTGCCTCCCTGCCAATTTTCACTCCCGGTTAAATTATTACTCTCCTACACAAATTTATTCCAGCTCTACGATGGTAATATCAAATTTTGCACGATTCGTGGATATTTTCCATTATTCTTTAAACCTAACCTTATTACTCTTGGATACAAATTTATTCTAGCACAACGTTGGCAATATAACTTGCCTTACATGAGACGTAATTTATAAAAAGACAACCAAACTATGTTCCAAACGTGTACAAGTTCCACATGCACTGCTGCTAGCTCCACCTAGCGATCATACAAACAGCTCTTTTACCCCAAACAATATTTTGTTTGTTTGTTTTTTAATTTCGCCTAAAGCTACTCGATGGCTATCTGCGCTAGCCGCCCCTAATTTTGCAGTGTAAGACTAGAGGGAAGGCAGCTAATGATCACCTCCCACCGCCAACTCTTGGGCTACTGTTTTACCAATGAATAATGGGAGTGACCGTCACATTATATCGCCCCCACAGCTGAAAGGTCGAGCATGTTTTGTATGACAGTGATTCGAATCTACGACCCTCGGATTACGAGTCGGTCTCCTTAACCACCTGGCCAGGCCGAGCCAACGTTATATAATACTGCAAATGTAATATACAGCATATACTGTCTTGTTGTATTATAAATTAACTTTATTTTAGTTCCTGATGTTAGAGAAATTTTGATAATTATATATATAACAACTATAGTAACAACTTAATATACTATGGTGGTTTACATTTTGTTGTCTCACAATCTGTCAAATATCTTGGACACTTTTATCTCAAAGTTCTCCCGGGTATATTTGGAATGTTTTCTCACATTGGATGATGATCATTTCACAGGTATTGACATTTTAAATGTTGTGAAGAGTAACCAACATTTTGATCAAATAGTCATTTCGACTATGCCCAGCACGGCCAGGCAGTTAGGGCGCTCGATTCGTAATCTCAGGGTCGCGGGTTCGAATGTTGGTCGCACTAAACATACTCGCCCTTTCAGCTGTGGGGTCGTTATAATACGATGGTTAATCATACTATTCGTTAGTAAAATTCGTTGGTCTTTGTATAGCTTTGCGCAAAATCCAAAAATAAACAAAACAAACATTTTATTGAAGAATAACGATGGTACTTGCGGATGATGAAACATGGACATTTTTATTTAGTGACAGTTCTTTTAAAATAATTCTTCAGGACTTAGATGGTTAAGGTGAGACTTAAAGTTATAAAAAGGAGAAAAAGGAGATTTTCTTATAAAGGAAGAACAGTGGTTAATTAACGTTTCTCAATGTTTTGATGAACAATCCAATATTTGATCAGCTCTAATAAGCAAATGGCATTTGGTTTTGTCAGTATAACAGGCCACACAATCTTCACAGGCATAAATATATAAAAGTCATGAACAAAGAGAAATTCCGACGTATTTAGCCAAAAGAAATTCTGTGTGTATGATGTGGAGTTGAAACTAATCTGGAAGTAAAACATAATTTGTGAGTTATAAAAAAACAGTTACCTATCACAGTATGGTTCTGTTTGTTGTTTTCAACCTGTGCACTTTTAACTTACCGGTTGTTTTTTGTATTAAAACATTTAATATACATTAATAGTAAAGCTACAAATCAAAAGAAATATAACATAAAGACATAGTTCACATAGCAGAAACGAATTATCCTATGTGAAGTTAATACACTCTGAGGAAAAGTAAGGCTAACTGTCTTTCATCTTAATGAAGACGTTGAATTCTACAGATCTATGTCTCATTGATGTTAATTGTTAAGCAACAACGATGATTGCGTTTTCCATATTTTATAAATATATGTAGGTAACAATATTGGTTGAGCTGAGGTGGGCTTGGCTCATTTTCTGGGGACTCAAGCCCCCCCCCGGCGCCGCCATTGTTGAGATCCACACCAACAAACTGTTATACACGTGATCGCGAAGAACGACTCTTTATTTATACCCTAGTTTAAAAGATAAGTTTTCATTTTTATAACTTTACTTTTAACATCTTCTGACATTTTCTTTGTTGTCCCTCACTTATCAGTTTTATATTTTTTTCATTTTCATTCTGTTTCGCTTACGACATTTCGTTACAACAATTGATTCAACAGTATTGATACACTTCTAACCAATACAAACTGTGAAAGACAATATTAAAATCGAACAAAAATATTAATGAAAATTTGCATATAGTAACTAAGGTGACAACATATTAAAGTAGAAATCAAACTGAGAGGAAACAATATGTTATTGTCGAAAGTTTCTCATCTTACATCCCATGGATACTTCGACCAGTACAATTTGTGTACATTTCTCATCTTACATTCCATGGATACTTCGACCAGTACAATTTGTATAAATGTTTGTTTGGGTATTTTAATTGTATATTCATAGAAGCTCATTTTATAAATCTGAATTAAATTCTTGAAATGAAAAACAGAACTTAGACAATCAGTAAGATTCACGTTACTCTAAAACCTGCGAGAAGCTAAGTAATTAGTGTTAGCAAACACTGGGCTGTTTTAGATAGCGTCGTGCTGAAATATTTAGAAAAAGTGAACATTTTCTGAGAAAAAAGAAATATTCTTTTTACATGAAGTATTGCAGGGGGAAAGTGTTCGGATTGTGCTGATATAAACAGTAATTTTTTATCTGTTAAATGTGGTACCGTTTATTGAAAAGAACAATAGTGTTTTTTATTTTAAACTCCATTTCTTAAAATTATATGTATACCCTGTGTTCAACTGATGGAAGAGAGTAATGAAGACCTCTAGCTTGGACTGATTTATACTGATTATATATATTACAGTTATGTAGGTTAACAATGTGGCCACTAGGATTGAGTGCTGTTAGTCAGTCAATTCAGCCTCAAATTTTGAACATGTTCACTTCGAGCAATTTGCCTTCGTTCTATTGGTTCTCCTTGTTTAGTACATCGGTATAACCAACAATGCTAACAACTATTCTTAGGTTAGTAGAGTAAACATTGAACGTTTTTAGTAAGTCATCTGTTCTGTCGACGTTTCGTTCGAAATGCTTGATATAACTTTGGCTCCATTAAACATGCTCACCCTTTATCACGCGTGACTGGAGGATATATTGTTACATTCAATCCAACTATTCCTGGTTGGTGAGTGATAATCACGAGATGCCTTTCCTCTGTTCTTTCACTGCTAAATTACCGACGAATAGGGCAGATAGCCCTTGTATAGCTTTAAGCCAAATTCAAAACAAACCAACAGTCTTTTTTGACAAATTTGATAAGCTAACGAATTTTGCAAATTTCGTTTTGGTTCTTTAAATTGGAGAAACTTTGGAATAACGTGTCGTAGCTTACATTAAGTCTCATTTTTCAGAGGCACATCATGCAGGAAACAGTTCATTTACATATGGTCGTATCAAGACATTAGCAATCGGTATGCTCAAAGGAAGACGATGTTTGAAAATTAATTGCATAACTATGTCAAATATGAAGAAAAAGATTCATATAACAGAAGGGAACAGAGATAAAGTTTTCAATGTTTTACAGATTCCATCTTCAGTGTTTAAAGCAAAACAAAAATAATACATTATTTCTAACTAAATAACTAAAATCCATTGCTGAAATAATAATAATTTAATCAAAACTAAAATACATAAAAGTAAATTATAAACAATAAAAGTACTGTGCATATTTTAAATAGTACTGTGTGTTTTCTTATAGCAAAGCTACGTTGGGCTATCTGCTGAGACCACCGAAGGGAATCAAACCACTGATTTTAGCGTTGTAAATCCGTCGACATACCGCTGTACTAGCGAGGAGAGTTTAAATTGTACAATTTTAATCAAGACTACATGATATTCGGTGTTGTTTAAAGTTGTTTGACGTGGATGATTTCTTTAAGTACTAATTCTGAATTAGTGTAGGCCCAACAAAGAATATTTATATTTTACAGTTCGTGTCCTATTTCTTCTCTATGTTGGTGTATAAACGAAAACCATGAGTTACTGAACTTTTCTGTGTATTTTCATGAACAATACCATATTTTATTAACTCTTACTACTGGTTGGGGATCGGTTTTTGTCAATACAACAGGCCCTGCAGTCTTCTTATGCGGAAATACGGACAATTCATGAAGATAAATTCGAATATCTTTTGTCAGAAGAAATTCCAGGTATATGATATGAGGTTCAAACTAATCTGGAACTAAAACATTATTTGTAAATTATTAGAACGCAATTACCTATCATCATTTTGCTCTGTGCTTTTTGTTTTTTAACTTATCTGTTTTTTTTATCCTATACCATCTTGTGAGCACCTTCCACATGTTGAGTGCACACCCAGATATCATATTTTAAACTTTAAGTAAAGCGTAATTCTAAATGCATACGAACGTTTTTACTCAGAAATACTTCAGACTTTGTAGTTTTGTAACATACAATATGTGTATGTCACAAATAAGAATGAAAACGAATCCAGACTTTCATGTTTGTTTACATGTGAACTCTGACGAGTTTCTTAGGTGGACACTCTACTTATTGATTTATAATTCCTGATACCAAATCCTATTATTGTATTTATTAACTAATTTAAATTTCTTCTCATACTAATTAATCATGTCTCGTTTTTCTTAATGATTTACTTACTTCAACCTTATTATCTCATCCTTTCATGATATAGAATTTGATCTGAACAACGACCACAACTTGTGAATAACTTTCAAATATTTAGTGCACACCTTTATATTAAATTTTAAAGTTTAAGTAAAACATAATTTTAAACGTATATTAACAGCTTTACTCAGAAATATTTTGTAATTTTTAATTTTATGACATTCTTTAAGTGTTAAGTCACAAAGAAAACTGAAATCCAATCCAGATTGAACAGAGGACGTTATGTGCTATTTGTTTTATATATATCAGAACCGTGGTGTCTGACCGTCTAATGAAATAATATCACTGTGATTCACTTATCAAAATGTTATTTTTGAATAGTTCTTAGCAGAACACTTCCTATACACACATGGAAAACCAAAACCCATTTACCACACTTACTCCAGAGTATCACACAATCTCACAGTTTGTTTTTATCACTGTTAGTAAATTATGTATCCTCTCAACTTTAAATGTTTCTTTGTGAGAAGTATCTATTTGTGTTCTTTAATCATAAAATATTTTGCGGTTCTTTCTGTATTTATATTTTATATAATACAAATATATAAGATATATATATATATATATATATATAAATCTAGAAACGACAGAAAAACGACCCTTTATTTATACTCTAGGTACTATTTCTTAACTAAAGGAGAAATTTTCTTTTTTTATAACTTTACTTTTAACACCTGACGTTTCCTACTGTTAACCCTGACTTATCAGTTTTATATTTCTGTCATTTTCCTTTTGTTTTGCTTACGTCATTTGACTACAATTAATTCACCAGTATTCTAATACCTCCAACCAGCACAAACCGTGAAACCACAATATTATTGAATATTTGCCCTTAGTAACGAATGTTATAAGATCACAGAATAGCATGTAACAACACCGATGAAGCTTAAAAGTTAAAAATATTTCATAATTATGTGAAGAATAAAAGATTTCTTTCAGTCTTTTATCAAAATATCTCCAATATGCACTACAAGTTCTTGATTCACCAGTATTGTTAGACTTCAACTATATATGTACATACAAACAGTGAAAGACAACAAAGCTGAACCACAATAATATTAAATATTTACATAACAGTAACTAAGATGGCAAGATATTAAAATAAAAACCGAACTGTACGAAGAAAGAACGTTTATCACCTTGCATTCCACGGATACTTCGACCAGTACAATTTGTAGGTATAAAGTTTTGTATAAATATTTTAATTGTGTATTCACATAAGCTCATTCTATAAATGTGGGCCTGGCATGGCCAAGCGCGTAAGGCGTGTGACTCGTAATCTGAGGGTCGCGGGTTCGCGCCCGCGTCGCGCTAAACATGCTCGCCCTCCCAGCCGTGGGGGTGTACAATGTGACGATCAATCCCACTATTCGTTGGTAAAAGAGTATCCCAAGAGTTGGCGGTGGGTGGTGATGACTAGCTGTCTTCTCTCTAGTCTTACACTGCTAAATTAAGGACGGCTAGAACAGGTATCTCTCGAGTAGCTTTGTGCGAAATTCAAAACAAACAAACAAACTATAAATGTGAATTCAATTATTGAAATGAGAAACAAAAGTTAGACAACATGTGGGTAACATTCACTTTACAACCTATGAGAGGCTTAGGAAATAGTGTCAGCGAACACTCGGCTGTTTTAGATAGTGTCGTATGTAAAAATTTAGAAAAAGTGAACATTTTATAAGAAAAGAAGAGATTCGTTTTACAGCAAGTATTGCAGTAGAAAAGTGTTTGGATTGTGTTGATACAAATTATAATTTTTAAACTATTAAACGTGGTACCGTTTATTGAAAAAAATATTTTAAATTCCATTTATTAATAGTATATTTATAAATTACGTCAATAAAAATACAATCAAACCTTGTGGCTCAGTTCTAGTGAAAGTCGGGTTCATGTTATACGAAGAGTACTTAATAGTCTTTTCTATAATAAACAAAGTCTTGTTGTTTGTATCGTAGCTATTTTGATAAATTAATTTAAAATACCAAAGTGGGAATTTTTCAGAGAATTTTGTTTGTGGTGCCATCAAATAGATAGTAACGCAGTTTATTTATTATTTCGGTCACATGGACGTAGATATAGTCACCATGTCCTTTATATAAATAGTAAGATTAGAAATAATGGTGTAATTAATTCTTTATATTGGATTTACCATCAATATATATCTAGAACACTATACAATGCTGCAATTGTTAATACATAGCGTGTACAATGTTGTTTGTTGTATTATTGACTAATTTTGCTTTTAGTTCGTGATTTTAGTGAATTTTGGATAATTATATCTATAATATACAACACACAATAGCAAGTTAATGTACTATGATGGTTTACCTGGTGTCGTCTCGTCAATTGACTACGACATTTTTAATTCAGGTATCTTTGGAATGCTTCTCACGTTGGATGATAATTATCTAAGAGGCACTGATAATGTGTAGAGTTCTCAAGAATAACAAATATTTTGATCAAGTAGTTATTTTATTTATATTGTGAGACTATGTAATATGAATATTTTTAATTATTGATACTCTTTTAAAATATTTCTTCAGGGCTTAGATAGTGAGGACGAATATCAGACATAAGTTTATAAGAAGTAGAAAAGGCAGAATTCTTTATTTTCGTGATGCAAAAAAGTTGCTGAGTCGTTTTTTTATCTTCCATTGGAAGGTCTTTTAGATATTTGTATGGTGATTTGATAGTGCTAACTAAATTAAGGACATTTAGTTCACGTGATGGAATAGAGAAGTTAAGAGCTTTAGCTAGGATTGATTTACACTGATTATTTATGTTACAGTTACTTAGGTTAATAATCTGGTCACCAGGGTGAAACTAGGAATAAATGCTGTCAGTCAGTCAATTCAGCCTCAAAATTTTGGACATGTTTACGTCGAGGAATTTGTCTTCGGTCCATTGGTTCCATTTGTTTAATACATCAGTGTAGTCACATTGAACTTTTTAGTAAGTTGTCTGTTCTGTCGATGTTTCATTCGAAATGCTTGATACAACGTTTGTTCCACCAAATATGCTCACCCACTGTTTGTTTTTGAACGGGGTTGGTAGGTGGTGTTGACTAGATGCCTCTATCCCTTTACTACTTGACGGACGGCTAGAGTAAGTAACCCTAGTGTAGCTTTGAGCCAAATTCAAAATAAACCAATAGTATTTTTTTTTTGATAAATTTGATAAGTTAACGTATTTTCCAAATTTCGTTTTGGTTCTTTAAACTGGAGAAAATTTGGAATAATGTGTCGAATCTTGTATTCTGAGGAAAGCAAAATTCAAGGTTGAAGAAGTCCCGTTTTTCAGAGGCACATCATACAGACAACAGTTCAGTTACGTATAGTCATATCAAGACATTAGCAATCAGTGTGATTTGAGAAAAACGATGTTTGACATTTAATAGCATAACTATGTTAAAGATGAAGAAATAGATTCATATAACAGAAGGGAAAAGAGATAAAGTTTTTATTATTTTACAGATTCCATCTTCATTTGCCATGTTAGATTGTGAGTTTTGTTTACATAGTTGTATTTAATGGATTGTTTTGATTTTCAGAATTCTACCAAATGTACTACGACGTAATTAGCTGAGATAAATTGAAATTTACCTGCTAAGTGTTAGTGGAAACAATAAAAAGATACAAAGGAGAAAAAGGATTTTTGTTCGTCTGTCAGTTTTATTTGATGAATCCAGAATACTGGAAATGTTTGATTAGTTGACACAAACTTTATTTTGAAAAAAACAATGTAATATGATTCCCAAAACTGTTTGTTAGGCACCGTTTTGAAACACATTTAAGACTATACACATGTGGAAAGTTATACCAGGTTATTGTACGTAGTCTAAAATATCTGGTTCCATACTATTTTCGACAGAATAACTTTTTGTTATACGCGCAAATATTTTTGGTCGTAGAAGCCTTGAAATGGTTATCTACCCCATGTTTCAACTTGGTTCATCTGCGTTGTAGCATGTAAATAAGCAAGCACAACGCTTCACTGATACATACTCTACTATCAAAACTGGCAGCTGGCTTCCTATCTACTGTAGAACACAACCTTCAACGTTGACAGAAAAGAAGCACCAGAAATGGGAAGTGTGAGGAGTGTAAAGTATCTATCGGAAATATATTTTCAGTGTAAGAAAACATCAACTTTGATACGATATCTTACCCAAAAACACATAATAACAGGAATCTCATTGAGAATCTCACATTGACTCAGTGGAGGAACCTAGACGAGCACTCCTAGGAATGTGCCCTTAGGATGTTCTTGAAGTGTGACTTCTCTTCTTGGAGAAACACACTAGTTAGATAACGTATGAACTAGGTATACTCTTTTCCCTTCCTGAAAGTAGGGTCACTACGTTGGGTGTAAAATGACATTTTTAATTGTAGATATCCTGGCTGGTCCACCTTCTTTTCCATGTTGGGGGAGGGATATCTTAGCAAATACAGAACATATAAATTAGTCCACCTTCTTTCCCAGTATAGAGTGGGAAACATCCTTGTCAACACAATACATCTAAACGGGTCCACCTTCTTTCCCATGATAGCGAGGGAAGCATCTTATAAAACACAATACACAAACATTAGTCCGCCTTCTTTCCCAGGATAGGGTGGGGAGCATCCTTGGCAACACAATATCTCTAAATGTTCCACCTTCTTTCCCGTGACAGGTTGGGGAGCATCTTAACAAACACAATACATGCAAATTAGTCCACCATCTTACCCAGGATAGTGTGGGAAGCATCTCAGCAAACACAATACATATAAATTAGCCCATCTTTTATCCCAGGATAGGGTGGAGACCATCCTCACCAACACAATACGTCTAAACGGGTCCACCTTGTCTCCCATTATAGGGTAGGTGACACCCTTGTCAACACAATATATCTAAACGGGTACACCTTCTTTCCTGTGGCAGGGTGGGGAGCATTCTAGCGTGCACAATGCATCGTTTTCCATGATACGATGGGAATCATCTTAAGTAAAACATTACATCTATGGTGGTCTACCTTCTTTCCCATGATTGGGAGGGGGCATCCTAGCCAACACAACACATCTAAACTGGTCTACTTCCTTTCCATTCCAGATCTCCAAAGAACCAACCTGCAGGAGATGGTATGAAAGGAGTTTCTTAGCCGACTGGTACATTATTTGGCTGGTACAGCTTCTTCTGAAACAAAACAAATATTTTAACACGGTTAAGATACCTTCTCTGTTCGTTTGCCTTAGATATTTACTCTTCAGGTAATTGTCATCTTAACTCATAAAATTTCTTATAATGCAACATATGTCTTCCAACAATTTGAGAAGACACCACTTCCTATTTTCTAGCTCTTTCTATAGTTTAGCTATTATTAAACTTAAAATATTGTGTTTTGGAAATTTACTACCTTAACGAGAGAGATTTCTTTTGTTTCTGGACAGCCACTTTTCATATATTAGTGAACACCATTATGTAGCCTGCAACTTCATTCCCATCTATTTGACTCTCTTTCATCCCTTCGATTTCAATAGGACACTTATGAGAAGGTCAGCTTGTTTGTTTATGTCCATCTACTTCTTAGGCTTTGTGGACTTCTCTTTCCATTGAGAACAGTATTCGATCATCCTCTCATTATACGGAGATAAATTCTCAAATATGTTCCATTCCAGCCCTTTTCTCTCTTTCGCAATCCCGTTTGTATAAATCTAATCCTGATGCATTACTTGTTTTTCCTCATTTACTTACATTTGCATACATACTGATTTCTTTTTAGACCAACTACATTTCCAGGACCATATATCTAGTCCTCGTAGTCTTACTGATTCATTCATTAGAAATTATAGTTATTTTTACATGCACTATCTAGATTCACAATCTGTGGTATGAATTTTAAATGTTTGGAAAGCTGACCCATTTAGTCAAGTTCACCTGTATAGCACACAATTACCCTGTCTTTCCCTGAATCTTCTTTGTTTGCTTCTTTGCACTTTACGTCTTCATCTCATGTCAGAAGTACTTCATAGAGATGCTGGTTCCTGTGGAATGATTCTTGTTCCATCCTATTTTCTGCTGTGGCCTGTACTATACATTTTGTATTCGCTACACTCATTTGACTAATTTGTAATTAAAACTTCTTGTTTCGTTGCTGAGATCATTTGCTCGTTACATTTCTGTACAATGACATTTTGGGGACGTTCTACATACTGTTGATCTAGGGAAGAAGCTATATGTCAAAAATATTATCTTATCACAATCAACTCTCACCTTTCTTAAACCAACCATTCCTTTACTGTAATTGGCTCTGCTCCCGATATTCCCCTCGTGGAATCTTGAGCGAAATTAAAAATAACAAAAACATACTCCTTCTAATTACAATTTTTTTTAGATCTCAGGTTTCGTCTCTTTTGTGTCAAACCCAAGTAATCGCACACGTTAAGTACGTGGTGGTCGTAATTGTTACTCCTCTGATCCCACATGTCAACGAACGGATGGATTACCATCATTCTCACACATGGGCTATCACTTCAATTTTATTTTTTCTTAATATCAGTTTTATCTATTCTGTCTGCTTTAGGTGCAAAGAAAATTACTAACCTTTTAACAAGGTTTTACTTGGTGTCCATAAAAAGACACGGAGTGGGTTTAGTTGTTAATCTGTCCAACGTTTTCATTTGAAAAGTTCTCTTCACTTCATTGGACCATTACTCCATATTCAGGTCTATATTGCAAATGCCTTCCTTCCTATTCCTATTGCAGAGTTCTCTAGATGCTTCCTTTTCTTCATCCGTTGTTACTATACTTTATTGTTTCAAACACTGCATTGTCTCCTGTGATTTCAATCTCGTGGTCAGAGCGTTTCCCTCTATCTCCATTGATGTCGTCAATGGTTATAATGCATGCAAGATGGCCTTCTTTTTTTATACTCATCAAAGGAGTCCTCCAGTCTTATCTTCATTCTTCTGATGGTGGAAATTAATTTTTGGTGAATTGACAAAATGTTCAAATACTTACTCACTCCTATCCAATACTTTATCTTCTTAATCCGATCATCTTCCCTGTCCCCTACTGTACTCGAGAAACTTATGTAGTGGTTAGAGAATTGTACCGTACCTACACCTGTTCAGATTTTTGTTCTTCCTCGTTAGGACACTTCACTGAACAACAATCTAATCTCAGACATATGTACCAGCATAAGCAATTCCTTCACATCATTGTATCCGACTTCTTTCTGTTCACTGGACATGTTTGTATTCCTTACCACTGCTAATGGATTGTTTGATTATGATCCATTCTGAAAATTTCATGGTGATCTTTTTCATCAATCATGAAGCAGGTATCAGATCTTTAACTCTGTTTTAAAACACCCCACCACAGAGCATCGCTCTATAGATTTTCATGTATTAGAAGTGATGAACCTGAAAAGAGACCACCTGTATCATGTTCTTCCTATCAAATAGCCGCTTGACCCACAAGTTTTCTGATGCTTGTGTGCCCTTTTGGGTAATTACGACTTATTTCCTCCTCAATAATCAAATTTCTTGAGTGGAACAGTGAAAAGGAAGCTAGTAAACAGGGAGTTGATGTCGTTCTCCTATTGATAGAGGGATATTACTCCACTATTACATCATTGCCCATTAATAAGAATCACGTGAGTGTAGGTTAGAGTTGCCTAAAAGCTAGTGCCACGCAGATTCTCAAGGAAGATGTTCACAAAAGATATAATTTCTGTGTGAAATGGTAAGTTTCTAAAGGAAACACATTTTCATGCGAGAAAATGTAAACATTCCAAAACCAAATGTTTCCTGAACTAACCAACAGGAGATAATAGAATAGAGGTTCCTATCTTCATCTCTACATTTGACACAATAGTTTTATAATGTGTTAAAATTTTCGTTCCTGCTTTTACTTTAATGTTTATCATACTGTTTATTACTTTTTATTTTGTACAGTTATTTAGTAACTGTAGTTTGAAAATTCACTCCAGGTGAACACAAATTTTAAATTTCACATTGCTTTTGAGACTCTTTTCACCTGGGACTATTTTTCAACACAATTCTTAACCAGTCTGAAATTTTGTTTTAAATGGAACCATGTATCTATTACTTAACTCCATAAGATCCGTTGTACAGTGTGTTCTTTTAATACCAAAGTGTTCTGATAATTATACAATCAGTGAAATAATCTCTGTACACATTTACCACCCATCTCAGAAAGAAAAGTTACACGTTTTTGGTCCCCAGTACCACATCGTTCTGCTTAGATGGTAAATTAATTCTATCAAGATTGGACCAAGTTACCCATATATCTGTATGTTTCCTTCCGAAGGTTTTATCCGTCACTCAGTCCACACCAGCTAATGTCCTTTTGATAACATCTTTATGGCCAGCTCAAACCTAATTTCCAGTCCTTATCCCCTCTTAGTTTGTTTGTTTGTTTTGAATTTCGCACAAAGGTACTCGAGGGCTATCTGTGCTAGCCGTCCCTAATTTAGCAGTGTGAGGCTAGAGGGAAGGCAGCTACTCATCACCACCCATCGCCAACTCTTGGACTTCTCTTTTACCAACGAATAGTAGGATTGACCGTCACATTATAACGCCTCTACGGCTGAAGGGGCGAGCATGTTTGACGCGAGGGAGATGCGAACCCGCGACCCTCAGATTACGAGTCGCACGCCTTAACATGCTTGGCCATGCCGGGTCCCCCCTCTTAGTACTTCCCCTTACATATCACTCATTCATCAGACTCAGTGTCAAATTATCATCCCACTATCACTACTCTGCGGTTTCAAACGTGGGTTTTGGATTAACTGTACATGTAGCTTATTTAGTTTTCATTTTCATATATCATTTTTATCTGATCAGTGAAATACTCAACGTCTGTATACATTTGCCACCTATCTCAATAAGAAAAGTTACGTTTTTAGTCCTTAGCACCACATCGTTCTGCTCAGATTGTAAATTAATGCTATTAAGTTCGGACCAAGTTACTATATATTTTCAAGTTTCCTTCCCATCACTCAATCCACACCAACATCTATCCTTTGTGGCCAGGTCAAACTTAAGTTCCAGTCTTTTTCCTTCTTCAGAATACATTCCCTTTAGTACTTCCCTTTTCAATATCACTCATTCAACAGACCCAGTTTCAAAAGTATCATTCCGCTATCGTCACCCTCTGGTTTCAAACGTGGCTTTTGGACTAATTGTACATATAGCTTATTTCCTTTTCATTTCCACTTATCATTTTTCCTTTGTGGTATACAAGAGAACGTTATAACTGATGGATACAATCTTCTGCTGGTTATTTTGTGGTAGAACTCGTTTTAGAAAGGTACTGGACCAATTAGATAATATTAGATCATATCTTCTTTTAAAGGTTCATTCCCGGAATTTCTGGTATAGAAATGAGAGTCTAGATGTACTGTGTTAGCTAGGATATCACACATTACCATGGGAAAGGTGGACCAACCATGATACCTACAATTAAGGATGTCATCCTCTTTTTAACACCCAGTTTAGTGAAACATACTGTCAGGATGGGCGAAGTCTGTATCTAGTTATGAGCGCTCTTCCACATGTATGTTTTCTAAGTTGAGATGTCACACTCCATAGAGATGAATTGGGACACTTTCCGAAGGGTGCTTGTCTAGGTAAATTTTACACTGTTTTATACTCAACCAACTTTATGTAAGATATCATAATTTCTTACACTAATACCTCGACTCATATTTCTGGTACTTCTTTTCTTGGAAGCATCTGCGACAGTAGAAGTAGTCACGTTCCTGTTGTAACCTTGGGTAGGTGGAACTAGTGGCGGCAGAAACTGAACGGTAAAGCCATCATATGAGAAATGATGTCCGTCTGAAATGTATTTACGGTGTATGAAAATATTAAGTTTTCATAAATTTACTATCATCCTGCAATAGCCGTTCGTTTTAAAAAAATAGACATTACAGATGTAAGGCAAAGCTGAATATCGACATTACCAAAATGGTATTGAAATTTTATGTGTGTAATCTAGTGTATATATATCTAAATAATTGTAGATAAACTCATCTACAGGTCCTTCTGTTTGTAAGTTCAAAAGTAGAATTATTTGGCTTTCTTTATGCAAAATATTTGCCATCGTAAATTATCTGTATGTTTAACCTGTAAAGGCAGATCACAGATATGATGACACATAAATGATGTAACAGTAATATCCGATTCCATGTAGTCCTAAACATTAATTATGGTAAGGATATTATTGAAACATTTTATTCAGAAGAGATTCAAAGATGTCATATTCACATGTTTAGATTATTTATTGATACGAATAATTGAAATCATGCATATTTTTTTGCAATAAGATTTTTTTAAAACTGTATGTATGCTGTATAAAAAATTATAAAAAACAACAACAACTTAAAACTGAATTATTTAAACAGTGAACAAACAGTTTGTCTGATATATTTTCATTACATTGGTTCTTAACAATGTTGAGAAATGTCTTTACATTTGTTAATTCAAATATAACCACGTACCAAAAGTGTAAAGTACTAACTAATTTGCATTTGATCGTATCTTTGTATAGTTTTACTTTTATTAGATAGGCTTGTTTAAAATATTTTAACAAACAAGTTTTTAAGTCTTCATAACATGTTTTGCCCTACTTGATCCATTCAATAGTTGATTATTATTTAACAAAAACTGAGGAAGAAAACATTTATACATTTATTGAAATATAGGGATTTAATACGATCACATTTTATATTTTTAGTAGTATACACAGGATTCAGGATGTTATATTAAAATAATTTTGCATGACAAAATCAACATCTTGAATATAAGGTTACACAGGTACAGTAACAAAAAATCTATATTTGGTATTTAGTGTGTAGTTTCATGTCTTCAGGACTTTGTAACATTTTGAAAAGTATGTGATGGAAACTAATCATGTACGTGGATTATGAAGACGTGTTCAAATGAAGGTCTTTTCAAGATGGAGATAGTCCTTAAACGTAGTTGAATTGAGAAACATAACAACATACATCAACACTTTCACTGATATACCTTCATTAACACTATATCAGTCCTCCATGGCTAGACAAGTAAGCTCTTGACTTCCAGTTTGAAGATGGCCGATTCGAATCCCTGTATCAACAAAAATACTTGCCCTTTTAGCATTGTGGGCTTATAAAGTGACGGTCAATTCCGCTATTCATCACTAAAAGCGTAGCTTAAGAGTTGGCGGTGGGAACATTCCTCTAGTATTTCAGTGCTGAATTAGGGAAAGTTAGCGGATATGACCCTCGTGTGATTTTAAAGTTCAAGCTACACCAAACCAATTAACACAATATCATTGGTATGTCTTATTCTATAACGGATATATTCGAATTTTATTTTGATATAGTTTCGTTGAAGTGGGTGTTTACTGTAAACTGCTATAATAATACCGTATTTTACAAAATTCACACCAATAACAGATTAGCGTCAGTCACAGCGACACCCATATTAATTTCTCAGAAGTCACACTGATACCTGGTGTGACGTGATTGAAAGTGGAGCTAGTTTTACTATCTCGTATTTTATATGTAAATATGATGACTTTTTGTAACGTTTATTAAAGACAGGAAAACTTTATGTTTACAGCCTTGATTGATTATCTACAGAAGGTAAAATGTTAGTAAATGGGAATGTCTATTAATTCCAATAATGAACAGACTTATTTTACTGGCCATTCATTAATTTTGTTCACAGAGACACAGTTAGGGACATTCAAGACACGGAATACCTACTTATTTACAGTTACCTAGGGTTCAGTGCCTCATATTGAATACGTAAAAAGTTTAGATTTAACAGACTAAGTGTACAGTGTCAGACTCGTTAGTTTTGGTAATGTAGTCGAAGGTAAACAACGGGTAAAAATCTGTTTAACTGGACCCAAATGTCTTCTATATAATCACTGTTACTTGCATAACAGTATTTCATAAATGCTGACGGCTGATATCTTTCTTTACTTAAAGATAATCAACTTGTTTGTTAGGTTGTTTGATAACGTTTACCACATCTTTTAGTATTAGATCCAGATTGTTTGTTTTTGCAATTTCGCGCAAAGCTACACAAAGACCGTCTGAACGAACCATCCCTAATTTGTAGTTTAAGACTAGAAGAAAGGCAGCTAGTTATCATCACCCACCGCCAACTCTTGGGCTATTATTTTATCAACAAGTACTGGGATTGACTCACATTATAACCCCCCCCATGACCGAAAAGGCGAGCAAGTTTGTTGTGACAGGGATTGAAGCCCGTGATCCTCAGATTACTCTAATCACCTGCCTATGACGTGACTTTAGACCCGGAATATATATCTAATTGTTTCCGTACACTATGTTTGTATTCTAACGTTACCCAAGATGTACATTTGTATTTCATAGGCCACGTACTGGTAAAATTTCTAACGCATGACTATCCAAATATTCACATTTCTTATGAGACAAGCTCCATCCACAAGATGTAATTAATTTGGTAAAATGACTCAACACTTACAAGTTATAACATAAGTTATATTTTCATATTAGTGAACTACTGATCTGTTTGATAATAAAATGATTAAAACATTAGGACCAACACGTTTATTAAATTACGAGTAGTTCACACATTGTAGTCAACTGGAGGGCCAGGACTTGACGGTACGTTGCACGTGTGTGACAGGAATATGATAGTGTAACTCACGTGCAGCGGCCATATTATTCTTCCTCCAGAAACCAACAATGACGACGAAAGTTCAATCCTGTATTTTGTTTAACCAACAGCATCACAACAAAGTAGTATTATTACACGATACATTTCTTAGTCTTTAATTGAAAATAGGGTCATCGTTATTTTACTAATTTGTTATTAGGTCCTAGATGGCAGAATAAACAAAGCTGGTCAGGTGCATAACCTTTATAACGGTCTGATACACGTTACTCCGACACCTACATTTAGACTCAAGACAGTGACATCTATAACAGTTTCAGTTACAGACACCCCTTTCTGTAACTGTATACTTAACAACAAACAATGACAGGTAAGATGGATACATAACTAAAGTAAACTTTCTTCCGAGAACATTAAAATTAGTTGTTTTATTTTAATTTTATAAAGTTGTGTTAGATCTCCAGTGGTATGTCTATGGACTAACTACGTTAGAAACCGGCTTTCTATACTAGTGGTAGGCAGAGCACAGAGAGCCAGTTGTGTATGCATACATACAAATAGAAACTGTTGATTTTAAAACTTCATGGAATTAAATTAACGGATACTAGCTTCCAACTGAAAGCATGGAGTAATGGATGGGCATAAACCTTCTTTACAAAATTTAAGACAGTAATGGTAGAGACCATAAAGTTATTGCGGGATTGACCTACAAGTTCCTTACTACTTCTACTGATAACTTATTATTCACGTTGGCATCTTTTGTATTAAACGCTAAGAACAATTAGTGAGACTGTGTAACTATGGTAATAAAACTTGTTAGGTTTAAACTAAATCTTCTCTCTAATTAGAAACACAAGTTGTAAGTTAATTATTCTTCCTGCTACAGTGTATTAAACGCAGAAGAAAATATAATAAGGTTTATCCTTCACTAGAGAAACAAGTACATTGCAATGTATTTCTATTAACGTATCACTGCGTTCTAATGTTTAGAAACTTACTATTTATTAGTCAGATCTAGAACTTCTGTAAAGAAGTATAGTAAAAGAAACATCTCAATTAGAATATGAAATGAACCTGGTATATAATACATTTTAGTTTTACCGGTTGTATGTTTTTTGTGTATTTCAGTAACGGTGTAAACAGTTAAATATGTCGGTTTATTACCCAATAAACATGTTTACAGTTCTTCCTCTTTGTTATATTTTATTTTAAAATTCTCAAACCATTTTAACTTCTTAACAGCGATGACCAGTTCATAGTTAACTGTACGTCTTGGAGTCTCCTGTTTTTTTTTTTTTTTTAATCAGTCTAAATTTTATACGTCTAAAGAATTCTATTAGGTAAAAAGACAATTTTGTTTTGGTGTGCTATCCCTATCTATCTTTCCTTAACATGTCTGAAGCACCTAGAAGGAGGTGTATTCATGTCAATCCCATATTGATTGTTTACCAATGCGATTGGTTTCACTCACCATTTTAAGCTATATCTACGGACAACCTATTTCTAGTCGCAGTGTGGCTCCAAGAAGAGAAATCACAAATACCAAACGTGTAAAAGTCAAAGTTGTTGTCATTGAAGGTTATTCAGTGTGATAGGCCAGTCTAACCTCTTATGATCCAATAGGGTCGTATGGTTGACACTTATAGTGAAAGATAAACTGACACTGTTTATAATAAAAGTGGTTGATATACAAAAGACGTGTGAAGTTTTTTAGGCTATATTCTTCACCTACAGTCAGCAGCAGAGTAGATACGGTGTCGACTTTGATGAAAGTAAAGGCTTAATTGTTCCTATAAAACAGTAAGATATACATTACTACGAGGGAACCAATCTCAGTGAACTTTGGAGAGATCGCTACACCAAATGTACAATGTATTGACAAGAAAAAATCTGTAGACGTGTGCTCTTTACAGCAGACCTGGGGTATTAGGTATTTATATACTTTGGTATGAAATAGTAAAGTATTTGTACTTTAGAGAGACCAAGCAAAATTAAAATTGTTTCTTTTGTCTCATTCTTGAGGGAGGGTCTTTGTGGTTTCTCCAATAAGTGATTTTACTCGATTCTGGTATCTTAAGTTTAAAAGAAATATTTCTCAGTAGCAAAGCTATACCTTTGCTATCTTAAGCCAGTTTTGACATTCGTGGGAGGCAGAGTACAGAGATCCCATTTTGTACTTAACTGAAAAAAAATCAATGTGGAAACAGTTACGTGTATACATATATAAAAAATATTTTTATACTGTGATATTTTCCCGATTTAAAGTTAAATTAAACGATATCACATGTACATAACATTTCGTTTTCTCGCGGACAAATGAAACTTAGACTCAGAACGAAACGTTAATATTGAGAATGTGATATAGGAAGTTATCTCCGATTATATATATTTCACAAAAATTTCTCAACATCACGCTACAGACCATAAAAAACCGCAGTAGTTAACGGTACGCAAACAAGTCAGTAATTTCAGGGTCAAACGTCATAGCAACAAAAAAGTTGCTGATGCAATAATTAAATTAATGATATGAATTGGAAAGCTCAGTCCCAACACCTAGTTTCGTCTGTCTTAAATTGTTAACACTAAATTCGCTGATTGGTGTATATCTAGTGTTAAGAATTCACTTGAATATTGAAGGAAGTACTTAACATCGTACGGTACTGTGGACTTTCATTGTGAAACTTCGAAAACTCTTTGGAAAATGGTAGGAAAAAGGTGAAAATCGAGTATTTTGTTTATGTAAACAGAAATGTACATATAAACGTGTAGAAGTATAAAAACACTACAAACTCCCCCCCCCCCCAAGAAACAACTATTTCCATGTTTAAAAACGTTGTACTTTGTTAGTGGATAAACGAGTTTACAATCAGGTTTATAACTTAGCAAACACATTAGCGAAAAACAAAAATTAAAAGTCACTATCACGGAAAGAGAAATGTACAAAGAATGTCGGTATTACAGAATTGTAGTGCTAAAATCCGGAATTCGTTCCAAGAAGTGGGCAGTGTGAAGGTATGTGTGCCAAATGATATTTCCGTTTTCAGTTTTTTATTTGTATGTAGCAGCAGTAGTTTACTGTTCATATAAATTACAATGATTTTTACTCGTTTCTTCCTAATTGAATTTCCCCAAAGCTGCTCAGGGGCTAAGTTTTCTTGCCATTCATGAATTAGAAATGATAAAATGAAGGGGAATAAAAGCTAATCAACATCATGCTATGGGCGACTCTCACTCAATGTTATTTGACAGTCACTTTTATAATGCTTCTACCGCTGCATAAATACACGCTACAATTTTTTCCCCCATTAAATTCACTAAGTACAATATAAATATGCACCCTCAGTGAGGCTCGAACCACGAATCTTTTCTTCGGTATACACTTGTTTTTTTTTTATTATTCTACATAAAATTTCTTCTCTCCAAGTACCTGCTAAATAAATATTGGAAACGTCACAGTAAGCCTTAATACTTAATAGTTTTAATATACTGTTAAGCACAAGTTTGTATTGATTTTAATTCCTCTATTTTCATTCTGCTACTGTTTGTTGAAGCTCAGATCTCTTCAACTGAACCTTCTACATGATATTTGACCAATCTGTAAGAAAAAAAAAAGTTGAATAAGGCATTGGACATTTATTAAAAAACACAGAAATAGCAAGATACTATAATAGCTTTAAAGAACATTTTCAGACATATTCCTTGGTTATAATTCGAACATGATAGATGGCGCTTTACCACTTTCATCGAAGGTTCGGAAGTTATCATTCGTGCGTATTTGATTTGCTCTTAAATACTCTACATTTTAAATGTTTCTTTTAGTAAAAAGTCGCATCTTTTTAAGAAAGTTTGAATCTGTGTTTAACTAAATGATAATAATCCAATACTTTGAAAGAACTAGCATCTTTCTGCGACTGAATAATACAATCACACCTTAAAATACTTTGTTTTCTCATATAATTATACACTAATTAAAAGCCTTCTTTAAAACTTTAAAAATGAGGAATAAATATTTTAAGTTACCTCGCACCTATGTTAGATGAAACTAGCACAAAATATCTGTAGAGTTTAGGACCTTTCTTGATTAACAGAGACCCCAATGTGTCAGTTAAGTTTCCCTACAATATCTAATTATTTTACATTTAACCATAAGTAGGGCTAGCATGCGAAACACAACCCTTTGGGTATTAAAACGTGGCATTAGTACTTGTGCACGTAAGGTATGTTTGGTTTCAACAGCTAATGAGCGAGAAGTTAAGCACAGTATCAAACTTCATGTACACAGGATCTGAGGGGGGGTAAAGAAGAAACACTGATAGTAGACTCTAAGCAAGTCTGACAACTATCCATTGTGTTTGGGTAATCTTCTTCGCACTTTATAACCACTCCCGTCGAAACTCGAAGGGTAAACGACTAATGAACCATTTCATAATTAGTTTCCCAAGAAAAAATCTACATTATACCCACTAAAACATGTTATCGTTGGAAACAGTCTTCAGTTTGTAAATGAGCTCACAAAACATAACATTAAATGTATTTTTTTTTTTGCTTTATTTGTTGTAACCACAAAACTGCTCAAATGTTATCTGTACTGTGCGCACCACATGTATAGAAATCCAGATTTTGGGCTTTGTAAGCCTTCAGATTGATAGCTGATCCACAAGGGCTTAAAATATATTAGTTGTGGTTTTAGCACAGAATACTTAGGTCATCTTGGAAAGATTAAAATTGATTTTTTTTTCTGGTAAAATATTTTTCCAACGTTTATTTTAAAATTTTTTGACAACTGGTAACAGGTTTTACTTTTTATCTTCAACCAATCAAGAAAGAATGCTAAATGACGTGACAGAAGCATTCTCCTTATTACAATAGAGTTGACAGAAGTAGTAAAAAACATTTTCTGCAAATATTTTATATGAGTACATTGGAAGATTTGTTAAACTAAAACGCTAAAAACTGTTTTAATAAAGAAATAATCTTAAACAGTTCAAATTTATTTGTTGAAATATATAGATTAAAAAGATAAAAAAGTGTGTTTAAACCTACTGAACTTAGTAATTGATTAACAAAATACCACAATGAGCACGTTGGCTTTTTTAAAAAATTACGTTTCGACGCATAGTATCGATGGTATTAGTTGAAATGGTGTAAATATAAAACTCAGATCTTTTCTATTGTAAAGGTTGTTATTGTAATCAATATTATTCATTTATACCTTATTTGGTTTTGGTTTGCTTTCCTCAAGAGCAAATTTGCACAAATGGCCATAAGAGTTGTGTTCACCACAGCAGTCGGATCTTTTAGTTTAGTGTTACGAGATTTCAATCTTACCGATAAACAATCAGATGGAATAAACTTATCACGAATGTTCTAGAACTGGATATTAGAAGTAAAAAGGGATTTTGAGTTTAGTAAAAAGTTGTCAAGATGTAGAAAAATTGTTTTTTTTTTTTTTTTTTTTTTAATCCTTTATCACTGTCACGGTTTACTTACAAATCTGTATTAGAAAGAAGCCCTCTTGGTTCTCTATCTCCAGTATTGTATTGAAGTTGGCTGTTAAATGTTTCAGGTATCAGGAAGACTAATGTTTGCTACTATTGACAAAGATTAGTGAAGGTACAGCAACGTGCATGTATTTATCTGAAAGAATGAAATAGAACCACTAAACTCAACTTAGTATTAAATTTTATAAAGAAATAAATGAAAGTTTCAAAATAAACATTTAACGTTATTTTACAAACAATAAATTTTCAATCTTTGCATTTGTTTTGTTAAACATATAGTTACACAATAGGATATTCGTTTCGTGCCCACCACAAATATCAAAACAAAGTTTTTAGGGTTATAATTCCAAACAAACCTTCCACTGATCACGTGACAGGGATTTTTGTCTTTAAGGCTATACTTTTACAGCAATATTTCTTAGTGACGTATTGAAGGGATATAAGCACGTTCTTACAAACTGTCAAATAATCCTATTGTAAACACTTGATTGTGTTTAAAAGCTTTTACCATACATTTCAGGTTCTGTACAAATTACCTTGGCTATGGTGTATAATTTCGTTACATGCAACATCAGGGTACATTGTACTTTACAACAAATTAAAATAGTTTATTTCATATTTATGAATCAGGGGAAATAATATATTTAATACTATTATTTATTATAGTCTGTTATTGCATTACTATGAAACATAATGGGTGACAGTTTCACAAATGTAATGTCTAATTTGAAATTTAAGTAATTAGTAATGTTTTGAAATAGTTTTCTTCCTGCCACTCAATACGATATTTCATATTTTTAACAGTATTTTAGACGGTTATTAAAAATGATGTTTTACGCACCCTTGGTAAGATGGAAAGGCATTGGTTAAGTCCTATGAAAAATAAAACGAAAAAAGTTTCCCAAGCGATTGTTAATACTAAGATAACGTCAGATAATGCAAGTCGGTTGGTATACAAAGTATAGTAATGTAGTTGTGTTTGATACCTGTCAGTGTTTATTATAGGATATTGTTAAGAAAAAGTTAGCGTTTTAATACTAATGCATGACAAACGTGCTTTGTGGTTTTCTTATAAGAGAGCCACATCTGGTTATCTGCTAAGCCCACTGAGGGGAATCGAAACTATTTTTAGCGTTGTAAATCCGTACACTTACCGTTTTATAGTAGTGGGCATGGAAAACGTAGCCAGATAATTCCTCTCGGTAAATACATTTTGTAGTGTTATTTCTCTTCATTGTTTTATTTGTTTAGTGAAAACTCCAGAATGGTCTATCAGGAGTTACATCCGCCGAAATATTCCAACCCCAAATTCAAGAATTTGAATCTGGGCCACTCAGGATCCCAGGAGGTACTGTGTATGCAGCAGTTTTGTATACTGCTCATTGGAGAGAGAGAGAGAGAGAGTTTTGTAATCTGATGGTATGGAAAAGAATGTTGAACAAACAAAGTTTAAAATAAAATTAACAAGTAATCTTGATATAAGTACCTAAATTACTAATAGTTGTAATAGAATGTCATAGGCAGATATACAGCTTCTGGTGTTTGCATACCCGTTAGAACTGTAACTCAAGATTGTTATTATGGGTATTAAAAAACACAAAACTATTAAATAAGTTAGAAGACAACGCTTCGAAATCCTAAAATTTATACATTTTATACCCGTACAAACAATCTTGAGATTCATTTTTACCTCGAATGGGTTTGTTGTCATCACGGACCCAGTTGAACTGAGAGATAATGAGTGCGGCCAAGGTCATGAAAAGAATTTTGTTACAAAACAGTTGTGTTTACAACATTTAAACGAGATTGACCTACCCACTACTGGTTAGAGTGCAGGTGGTGTTAACTTATTGGAAGATTTTACTATGAACATAAAGGAGTTTACCTTGTTAAATTGTTTTAACATCCGAGTTTAAGCTGTTTGATACGTTTACTAATACAGCAGTTTATATACAAGTTTTTACTAAGTTTATTTATAGAAAATATATACTGATACGGCTGTGCTAAGGGTCGACTATATTCTAGTTGTAATTTAAACACTTATTACATGTTTTTATTTATTTATTTGCTTTTATCCACATAATGGTCCCTTTTGATTTTGTGTGAAATTTAACATTACGATGTGTTCGTACACCAACCTTAAGCGGTCAGTGTTCATACATTAATGTAAAACAATGTCTGGCGAGTGGCAATACATACTCTGGAAAACAAATGTTTACCAAAATACAAGTTTGTTTTAACTCACCAGTTCACGAATAAATAGAGATTGATGCTCCTATCATCGAACGAAGAATAGAAGTACCAACCACCACAGTTCGAAAAGGAGAGGGATATACTTCTTCAGTCACGAAATAGATGCCAGCAGCTGTGGATATGGACATTCTTCCTATCATCGGAAAATTTATCATATCTGTACAAAATAAATACATATTTAAAACGCCAATAACAAAATTACCAGTAAAACTATAATAAGAAGTTAAATACAGATATGATACCTTTAAAAAGAAAAAAAAACTTAACCTAACAAGGTTATAGCTGTTAATGTTACTTCAGGAACGTAAATTCAATGAATATTAATACGTGACTCAATATTTTGCTTTTAAGCAAACACTGATTTGTAATTCATTTTAGTTTGTTACACTCAACATAACTGAAAGCATCATAACTCTAGTAAAATTATAATTATGATAAAAACAAAGAATTGCAGGACACTTTGCTTTACACACACCTTGCGGAACAGCAATCTCCAGAACATAGGAAACACAAGTAACTAGGAAAGATACTATGATGGTTAGTTTCAGTTTCACAGATTTTACCGTTAGAGGGAGCATTACACAAACCGGAAGTTCCACAGCAGCTTGCAGTTGTAAGCTGATGTACGTACTGTCCACTAGTGTAGAGTAGCCGAAGGTCAAGCCGTAGTGTTAAAATGATGTAAAACTTAAATGTTCCATAAATGCTATTAGTAAAAACTTTTTTTGTTGATACAATGTTGTGGTTTATCAATACCAAAACACAAGCTCGCGTATTGGAATATTTACTAGTCTGTTCTCAAATTGATATTCTTTAAAGGCAGAATTAGAGTAAATTAACCTGTGAAATTGTGGACGTGATAAAATGCACCAATCGATAGGGTTTCTTCGTCTTCTGAATCAGAAACCGTTATTAAATGTCAAATCGGTCAGGAGATGACGGAACTGAGCAAAACGTTTGTACCAGAAAAATATCAGGTCATTCTACGTGTGGCTATGCTGTGGCTAAAATATATTACAAAGCATGTATGGTTTCTGAAAAGTTAGAAGATAACTACCATTTCTATAATTCTACGACACAATCGCAGTAGAAAGTCAAACTTTCCTGAAATTTGATTTATACAAAAAGACAGTGACGTCATTACGGTTTCCATTATTTTGTTGATATTCACAATTTCAAGAGGACATAAGTTAAAGATAAACAGTCGTTTTCCTCCACCATCTTTGACATTAAAGTATTAACTACTGGTTAGTCAAAGAGCGCCTCAAGATCATCTACACAGTTTTTCTTTGTACATTGTCGTGTTAAGTTGGGCCAAAATGCTATCCGTTACTTTAGAATCTTTGCAACAGTTACTACTCATAATAAGGTGTGTTCTGATTCGCAAAATGGCTTCTAACATGCGCAGTCCCATACGATTACGGACCTTGTTTTTCAGGTGATATGGGTAAATATGCAATTGCATCACTCACTGGGGTGGTAAAACAGGATAATGCATAGGCTGCTAGATCTTCATAAAACACGTGTGCTGCATCTTGATATCTGAAATTCCTTCCCAAAACTTACCAGGATATTTTGGATGGTTGATTTAGTGTTTTATAGCACAAAGCAGCTAGTCTGTCTGCGCCAAACATCTGGTAAAAGTAAAATTACAAGTATATGTAGCAAAATTCATAAAAGGAAACTATGGTAAAACAAACGTTATTTTAGATAAAACAAGTAGCATAAAACCAATGTGTATATCTAGGGTACCATGTAAAGAGAAAAACTAATTATCATAACCCGCCAGAAAGACTAACAGGTAAGTATGAAAACCATCGTCAGTCACCTGAAGTTGGCCTTTCCAGTCCTGGATTCGAGTTATTTAATGTTACTGCCAGTTTATAATTTCAAATCGAACGAGATGAACTGCGATTTTTAAAAAGTGAGCCACATTATAAAAGTGTAATATAAAAATTAAAAACTTGTATAGCATTAAAAAGATCAATGGCCTTTAAAACTAAAAATTATTATTACCATTACCAAGATGGACAGTGTTACCATCACCAATAATACTGTAACGTTATGGGCAAACCATGGGATAGAACATGTTTAAAATTGTGCCGTCGTTGAGTCGTAACGACAACAAAAAAGTAAAATATGGCTTATTGCAATCTGAGTGTTACACGAACTACACACTGGTGCAGTTTCAGATAATAGAAAAAACGATGCGTTAAAAAAACTGACCAACGCGTATTTTAGTTGGAACAACTTCCTCTTTCCGATCCTTACGGATCGAAGACGAAAGTCCAATAGAGATTTATTTGGTAAAGTTCGTTTTCACGTTGCTCAATCCAAGTAGATTGCCAACTGGGATGGAGCCGTGCCTTAAATATAGGATTATAGTCCATGTATGGAACAGGCACAGCAGTGATAGTGCCAGAGCAAGTAGATTTAGCTGCAGTGCGAGTGAGCTCATTCCCATGAATACCAACGTGGTCTGGTATCCAGAAAAACTAGATAGCAGTAGATGTTAAAAGAGAAATGGTCTAATCGGTTTTGAATATCAGCTAGAATAGGGTGAGAAGTGATTCAAAGCTAGCAGAGAACTAAGCGAGTTATTATAAATAGTGAAATGTGAGTACTGCTTAGCTTCTGTGTAATCGAGGTCAGGAGAAATGGCATACATTTCAAACAAGCCATGAAGAGCCCACACAGTCGCTAGATTTCGAACCATGTGTATAAATAGGAATGAAGAAGGTTAAAAAAGAATGTTTAACAAATAAACAGTATTTCCAATCGGGAGCGTCTGCTTTCCTCAGATGACCTAAAAGATACATCAATTCATCCAAATGTGCTTGGATATAAAGGCGAAAAAAAGAGCAGTGACCGATCGTCTGTTCTAACAAGTGTGGTCCACTGAGGAAGGAAAACATCTGCAGGTGAGCTGTTTTGGCAAGAAACGAAGTTTAGAAGCATATAGTAAAGATAGTTGCAAATGGCAGAGGTGCAAAGAAAGTTCATGAGATTGTAAAAGCTGATGTAGGGAAGTGCAGATAGCCAAGCGCAGAGTAAAATCTTTGATGACGAATGGGGTCCATAATCGAGTTTGGATTGAATAAGAGCACGATATATTTTTAAACATAGAACCTCGATCTGCTCCTGAAGTGGCAGAAGAGAAAACAAGAAGAATGCTTGGTGTTCTTGTATATTTGAGCCATAGCTGCATGACATGTTTCAGGATCAGCTTACGGTCAAAGATATGCCCCATGAACCAAACAAGAGGAGCATTATCCCTGATCCTAAGGTCTTAGAGACTACTCGTCAAAGCAATTAGACAGTAGTTTGAAGAAATCTAGGGATCCTTCCCAGGCTTAAAGAAATGTAGGACAATAGTTTGGCACCAGACATAAAGTAAAAAATTCTCTTACCAAATGTAGTTACAAACAATAGTTCACATCATCAGGTCCAACTGATGAACTGCCAGACCACTAAAAAGCCAGGCACAGTTCCATTAAGGTAAAGGGACAACTATAGTCAAAAAACAAAATCAGCTTGAAAGGAAAGAGGTGATCGCTATACTAAAGTCTTGACAGGTAAGAAGGTGTAGGAGGGAGTAGAAGTTGTAGATACTCGGCTAAAGATTGACGATGCTCCAAGTATCAGCTATTTCCTGACCATCAGAAAGAAAGATTTTGAGAAATAAAGTGTATTGCTCACTGACCTTTCGAAGCTTTGAAACCGGTGGTAAAAGATATGCTGGTTGTGAACTTTATCCAAAATTTCTTCTGGTTTTGGAGTCTTTATACCAAGCACGTGCACGGGGCTGCTGGATAGCGATGTGGTGCGAAATTGTGGGGTACATACGAAAAGTATCCCTGGCCCGTTATTTTTTTAGTACTTTTCCAGAGAGGATTATGTCCATTAAAATCCCAAGATTAAAAAGGGAGATGGCAACTTTTCAATGAGAGCACAAAAAGGTGTGATTGGCCATAGGTCTCTCCAGGTGAGAGAACGAACAGTAATAGTAAGACCCAAAGAAACACAGATGGCTACGGCTTTCAAGGGTGTGTCGAGTGGCAAAAACTGGTTGGGCACATACTGTGCAAACAAAAGCACTACCCCTCCATGCACTCGTCCATCACACAGACTGTTATTTCTGTTCAAAGAAAATCGCTGAAAGGCGACTATTGGTAGATTTGAGAAAATGTTTCCTGTAAGGAAAGATAGACATACAAGATGGTAGGAAGCAATAAATGCTTTGATGTTATCTAGATTAGAATGTAAACCTCGACAGTTCCATTGTATCAAGGTAGACTTTTTTATTTGTGCAGGCAAATTGAATGGTGAGCCCTTCCATGTACGACTACGTCGTTTTTCCTTTATTCGAGGAAGGCCTGCTGACATCCGTGGATCCTACCTTGGAACAACTGATCAGTTGTTTGTCATTAAAAGAGGGTTACAGCGACTGAGGACGTAAATGAATGATCGTTTTGTATCTTGGGGTGGGACAAAGTGTACCTGAGGAAATACCCATAACCAGAATCAAAGAAAGTGGATATTGGGATTTGCTGAAATGTGTATTAGGGACAGAGAGAAGCGTTGAAGTTAATTCAGCACTTAATCATAGCGGTCAAACGACTTTTGATGTGGTTTGAGAACGATTCTTTTGAGAGACCCAGATCCGTCTGCACTCCGACTACAGCAGTATATGTCCAATAAGAAATGGTGGAAAAGAACTTCAGTATTGGGGTAAGTAATGTTTTGAATCGTTTTCAAATACTGCACCTTTTTCTTCCAACCATTTAGGGCAAAAAGTGGAATGGGTAAGAGCCATTGTAATTAATGCAATGATGGTCCGTTTTACTCATTAGGCATTGTGATCCTTGTCCCTGCAACAAGCATACGTCAAGGAACGACATGACGTCTTTGAATGACTAAACCACTGACATTGAAATAAGTTTTAAATGTATGGTCGTACCCTGCAGTTAAGATAACGTACTGTGATGGTGGCAAGTAGACGTGGTGATGTAAATTTCAGAATTAAGACATTGGTCGACATCAATTTGTTCGTTGCGAGTGGAGATGTGCCCTATTGCAGAAACTCCTTGGGTGGAGAAACCAGCGAGAATCTGACTCTGGGATGTTCTTGAAATCCCTCTCAACAGTAACTCTTAGTGATGAATTCAAAGTAGCATGAGGTGTAATCTCAATAGGTATATCCCCAATCGCCTTTGAATGCAAGAGAAGTTCACTATGTTGAGATGTGGATGTTTCGACCAATATTTCACCAGAGCAAAGCTCCTTTATTGACTTTGGAGAGTCAGCAAACCCCTGTAGTCCCTTCTTAATGAAAGAAGGAGACATTTGCCCTAAAGTTTCGTCTGAAAGAGACCGTAATAAGAAAATGAGGTACAAATTTTACCTATGTTAAAGATTGCTGTTCAGAATCTTCAAGACTGTCGTTTGCCTACGGGCTGTTTTCTCACTTTATTTGGGGGATGCATAATGAAAAAACAAGATTATTTCGGCGCCCATTGACCATACCCATCATGAAACCCTACGAGGGGATAAATTACAATTACAATATGAAACAAGGACACTGCAGCAACGCCAGGGTTTCGTGAGCTCTATACCCCAGATAGAAATGTTCACAGCACCTATTGAAAACAAACGCTGGTACCTGGTTTACTATAGTACAAGTCTGTCAACTGATTGAGCCAAGGGGCCAACCCCAAGGCTGACCGTCTACAAGAGTTTGAAGCCAAAATGGTGCATTGAGGTTATACCACTCAACCACTAGAATCCTCTCCTCCGCTTTACGGGTCACCACACAGTGCAAACACTTGGGTGGATGGTGAGGTCCTATTGGAGGTAAACTCAATGAACAGAACCTTCCCTGGCAGGTCCCTCTCACCATGTACAGAAATCCACATCGAGTGGCAGGCCGAAGATTAAGAAAAATATGGTAGGCTGGTTGTTTGCAGGAAGTTGGGATTACTGTGTCAAATTTGACGTTATAAATATGTAAAGGAAATCGCGTATCGATGGAATGGAGGAATTAGTGTTGAAGCATCAGGAAGGAATAAAACCATTGGACAAGCAGCTCTCAGAAAAAAAAAGAACAATTTTCATGGAAGGCACACAATAAAATAAAATTCAACATCAACAATATCCAGTAAACCAGTTATATTTGTAAAAGGTTGAAAATTTTGATCTGTCGCCAATAATGTTTCTCCATTTGGTCGAGTTGATAGAACAGGATGAAACTATATACGCATATCAATTAAAAATATACATGAAGCAGGATTTGATAGTGGATATTTGAAAAATAATTTCGTCACATTCTGCTCAGATGGTTGAAGTGTGATGCTTGGTCGCAAGTCAATGGTAAGTACTGAAATTAAATATAATTTTGCATTGCTTCTATCACCGTTTGCAACTGGTTTGGAGTGATTCACTTGTTTCCACATCGGCGAAATAATCTCAAAGTGTTCATAGATAAAGTCTACACGAGCGTTGGCCAATCAAAGAAAACCAAATGGAACTTCAACGTTTCTGAAGAAATTGGACTAGAAATTCTGATGGTTGGTAGAGTTTTGGGACCAAGATGGTCTGCTTGCAGCTCGAGATCAAACATTTGCTATATAGCACGGTTATCCAGCATTATACAAATGTTTCTACTGAAATATATTCAGGAATGGCTAGCAGTCTTCGCAACAAGTACTTACTGGAGGAAAGGATTTAGCAATAATGATTGCTATACTACGAGTAGTTTCTTTACTTCGTAATGCCCTTGAAGTCTGAAATTTAAATTTAGCAGGAGTTAAGAAACTAAAAAGGGCCATTAAGGCATTTGAAATACTCAAAGTAAGGAAACCTTTGAAAAAGAAAAAAGAAATTGATAAGACTGATGCTTCTGACGCTTCTTGGTTTGTTTTTTGAATTTCGCGCAAAGCTACTCGAGAGCATCTTTGCTAGTCGTTTCTAATTTAGCAGTATAAGACTAGATGGAATAAACTAGAGGGAAGGCAGCTAGTCATCACCACCTACCGCCAACTCTTGGGCTATTATTTTACCAACTAAAGGGATTGACCTTCATATTATAACACCTCCATGGCTGAAAAGGCGAGTATGTTTGGTGTGATGGAGATTCGAACCCACGACCCTCAGATTACGAGTCGAACGCCTTAACCCACCATAACAATAGGAAGACAATCAAATTAATTGTGATCAGGTTTGTCACATTTTCATTTGTAAGCCGGCTTCTTGTATCAAGTGGCAATTTAAAAATATTTCAAACATGCTAAATAAATTTTAGCAAGATTTCGGCTATTATTTGTTTTTGCGAATAAATGGATGTGTGTAAAGCGAGAGAACCGGTTGTTAAAATTTTGAATCCTACCACTGAAAAGCCATATTTTCAGCATAAAAAAGTGAAGGTCATATGGTAGCCTCTCATTGGTACGTCTGAGGGCTTACAATGATAAAAATTGCACTTTCCATTAATTTTAAGCAGTCATAATTATATCACTATTTAAGCTTGTTTCATTCGAATAGGTTTTTTTTTTTTTAGGTAAAATGACTTTGTACGTGACAAAGTTATGACCGAATCTGGAAGTATCCCACTTAGGGGGGAATCCTAGTAGGTGGTTGTGCAAGTTCTGAATAAGTTTCTCTTAGGTCTAAACTAAGAAGTTATGTGCGTTTACTGTAAGAGATGCACATTCAGAAGAACATTTAATATACTAGAGTATTGCAATGTATTTTAAGAGTACTGTTACTGTCATGTAAGTTCACTAGAAGTGAAAACTATTTTGTTTTTTTATATTAGTTAAGCCTTAAGACTTCAGGCACATTTTATCATCTACAAGTTTATAAAACTAAATAGTTCATAATAATGTTAACAATCGTTGAGCAAAGTGTATCATCTATTTTACTTATTCAGAAGAGCAGTTGTCTTTTGCAACTGAAAACCTTCAAATTCTACTTTCTTTATTCCTACAACACTCCCCCCCACAAAAAAAAAAGAGATGCACACTTTGAAACGAGTAATATTTTCATTAAAAGCAATTTTAAGTGGTTCATTTTAGAAATTATTGACCGAGAGAATTGAAATAGTACTTTCTATTTCAGGCTGGTGGCTCAGGTCACGTTCACTGATCCTTTAGAGATAGTAAAAATCCATTTACAAGTAGAAAGATAATTGGCTGTATTAGGATCTAATGTTCGTTGGTAGGAGTTACCAGCAAGCTTGTATTTAAGACTTAAGGTACCCTTCTCAAATTATGTAAAAAAAGAAAAACAATGGTCCTCTCCTTGTTAATAGGTTATGTTTGGTACTTAACTCACTAAAAATTAAACTAGTAATGTATACATTGTGCAGTGTATTTAACTAATTCTTTAGTAATGGTTTTAACAAAACATTTTTCATTTTATTCATTGCTAATCACTTGCTTAGAGTTATTTTTTGAATAATAGGTTTGGTACTCTAAAGGAGTAAGAAATACTCTATATAACTGCAGATTATGTTTCTTCATTTAAAATTATAGAAGATGCAAAGTGAAACTTGTTTCCACAAAATATTTAAAATATTAAAACATGTTTGTTAGTTTTACATGAGGGTTAAAGAGAGTGCTCCAAGAGATTTTCTCTG
This sequence comes from Tachypleus tridentatus, assembly GCF_004210375.1. Taxonomy (NCBI): domain Eukaryota; kingdom Metazoa; phylum Arthropoda; class Merostomata; order Xiphosura; family Limulidae; genus Tachypleus; species Tachypleus tridentatus. Next base: position 58,535,323 of record NC_134827.1, read on the forward strand.
CAATTTACTTTGCTGTTTATGCTCGAACTGCTCACAGCTGATGAGAGTGGACAAAATAGATCATTGTGTTAGCATCTGCCTTCACAGTAGGTACGTAATTAATTATTGTCCAAGTTCCATTAATGTTCAGTGCAAAATGTCGCGTGTCAGTTGGGGGATTGGCAAGGAACGAATGTTTTGTAATGAATTATTCAGAAACAAAAAATATGACATGTTAGTATGCTAGCAATACATAAACATGCACTCCCAAAAATATTTCATTTGCAAGGTAGAAGCACAAGTGTATATTATAAGAAAAAGACATACTAATTCTCAATACATTATACAATTTATCTAAGTAATTTTACATAGTATTTAACAAAAATTTGGGCAAATATATGCAACAGTGAAGGAAAAATGGTTCTATGTTTAGTATTTTTCTTTCCAATAGGATGTTCAAAGAACATGCAAGTTTTCCCCATCAGTTTTTTTTTTTGTTTTTGTCAGAAAGGTGGAGATTGCAGTAGTACATAGAACGAACAATTTGTAACATTAAAAGAGGGAGATGGCAAGCACAGATGCTCTTATAACTTTGTACAAATTCAAAAAAATTAAGGGTTACTTTTGGACTTTGCATTATACGATACCCAAAACATAACATTAAAGTAAACATGTATGTATGAATTAGTACTGCTGTGTTGTTCTTATTTTAAATTTGTCTTGAAATTTGAATCTTTTCTACCAGATATTAAAACACTGAAGTACATGGTATTGAAATGCCATGCAATTGATATTTTGAACTACAAGTTTAGAACAGTATTAGGATACCCTTAACCAATACCTACCAGAATACAGCAATTAAAATATGGAATACAGCTAAGTAAAGAAAAAGGGTAACAATAGATTTATTGAAGTATGTATTTGCAACTATCAAGAATTTGGAATTCTTATAATCTCAGTATTACCAGCTTGTATTAGTTAGAGGGGAATAGGGATAAACATTTATAGACTATCCTTCATAGAAAAAACATTTCATAATTACTTTTAACTTAATATCTAGTACTAAAACATGAATTAGACTGTACAAAAGATCTAGGTACTCCTGCAGATTTCAAAAGACTAGACTGCAGGTCCAAGCCAGGAAAGGACAAACAATATACTGTGGTGCAATTGAAGCATTGAGGAAAATATTTAAGAGATTACAGTATTCTTCAAGGGTGGTCAAGGTTAGCCAGGCTCTTGTGAAAATTCCAAGTATATACATAAATGTAATACTTAGACATCAATTGTTTAACCTCTGCATTGAAACGATAAAGTCAGGGACATGCAAGTGCAGCCACTATTTTAAAAGGAAACATTTGAAGGAAATATGAAAGCAATTGATAGCAAGTTAGTTGGTATATTTGTTATCAGATAAATAACTAAAGATTTTTTGAACAATGTCCCATTAACATTCAACTTTTCTTTCAGGTTCGATTTTAGGTAAAGTAGCAAAATTACAACAAATTAAGAAACCTTACAATCTTTTTTTATGGACCTTATAATTTTGTGTTCATTAACCAAGGTCTCCCATTAAATAAAATAGAATGCAAGTAGTCTTAATGATGTACATAATTTTTTTGTTTTCATACCACCACAAGGCTCCAAAGTTCAAGTTTGAGTCCAGCCATCTGGAAAGAGATCTGAACATCCTTATCATATTAGTGGCTACAAGTTTACAAGGGCAGTATTTTCTGGCATAGTCTACATTTGGTCTTTTCTTTCCAAAATATATCAATGTCTGCAAGCAATGAAGCAGTATGGACTTGGAATAAACAGCATTAAGCTTTTATCACCATAGTTATTTATCTAACCCACATATACAAAAACATAGAAATAGGCATTTCATTTTGAACTGACAACTCTTCTGGCATGCAAGTTTTAGTTATTTTGGTGATTATTGGCATAACATTCCAAGTTTATTTATATTATATTCTACAAACTTCGTAATGAAAACCAAAGTAACAGCAAAATGAAATCATGCAAAGACACTACTTCAATGGTTCTTAACCTATGTTCACCCGAACCCAAGGGGTTCGGCGGCGGTCAAGACAAACACACACACACAGTGGCCTTAATATCTGTGCTGCAGAGAACTTCATGCGCTAAGCAGTCGACTTGTGACAGAAGTTATCGTTTGTCATTTGTGATTTTGTTCCTAACCTTTCAATCCCTTTCTACTAACTATGTCGAGCAAAATCAGAAAGTGGTCGGACAAATACGTACAATATGGATTCACGTGTATAACAGAACATGATGGGAGTCAGCGTCCTCAATGTATGATTTGCAATGCCAAGTTAAGCAATTCTAGTGTATGACCGGCAAAACTAAGAATACTCCCTAAAGCTGCATGGAGATTGGAAATACAACACAACAACGCTTGCTTAATTCAAAGTAAAGAGAGCCAGGTTCGACGAAAAGAATACTTTACCTGTTCTCGGCTTTGTACCCATCTTCAAATCGATCCTCACAACATCGTGCAAAGTTGCGTACTTGATTACAAAGCAGGGCAAACCCCACACCATTGGTGATGCATTTGTAAAACCAGCTGCGTTAAAAGATAGTGAATATCATGCTGGGAAAAGCTGCTGAAAATAAGTAATCCCAAATTTCTCTTTCAAATAACACCATCAGCAGCAGAATAAATGACATGAGCGATGACATCTTGGCTCAAGTAGTTGCAGATCTGATTACAAGCCCAGCAAAAGTCAGCCATTAACTCGACGAGACCACCGACGTTTCCAATCTAAGCCAGGTTGTTGTATTCGTACGCTACGTAAAGAACGACGAGATAGAAGATTTATTTAGTAAGCCTTTTGCAACAAGAAAGGCAGCCGACGTGAAAAACCTTGTGCATGACATCTGAAAATGATCTTTCGTGGGATATGGTCTACAGTTTGTTCGGACGGAGCTCCAGTCATGCTGGGACGAAACTGGTTTTAATGAGCTGGTGAAAGTCGATGCACCACACATCATTCTAACGCACTGTTCTGCACAGGCATGCGTTGGAAACGAAAACCTTGCCTTCAAAACTGGCAGAAGTATTAAAAATTGAAGTGGAATGTGTGAACTTTGTGCGAAATAGTGCCCTGAAGCACTGCATCTTCAAAGAGCTATGTAATGAAATGGGGTCCGAATTCGAGGTACTTATATATTATTCTAACGTTTGGTGGTAATTCCCGGGAAAGGTGCTGAATCGCGTTTTTGCCATGCATGTGGAATTAGCTCTCTTTTCGCCAGAGCACCAACACTGTCATGCAGAAAACTCATAGTTCATTCTGCTTTTGGCATACATAGCCGATATCTTCAATGTTCTGAATCAACATATGCAGGGCAGTGGAGTCAACCTCGTCGAAACGGAAGAAAACCTGAAGACTTTTCAAAAATAGTCTATCGTTATGGAAACAATGAAGAGAGAATGATAACTCTCTGCGGATACTTCCCCACCAGAAAGTCATATCCAGCATAGGTGAGACAGCTCTTCACGTTTAGTGTTGCGACAGCATACGTCAGTTCTTAATACCTTGACGAAGTCGTTGAACCTCCGCAGAGCCAGGTTCAACAGCAACTTTTCAGAACAACGCTCTCAACGTTTTGGTGTCACCAAATCGTAGTGTACCCTCTTATTGCTAAGAAAGCCCTTGAGATACTCGTACCGTTTGTTTTAACGTATCTTTGCAAGCAATTCTTTTCGATGTTGATAGACAAAAATGAAGAAAAGGAACAGACTTGGTTGCGAAAATGATGAGAGTGGGACTTGCCAAGGTGAAGCCGCGCATTTCTGAACTTGTCTCTGAAAGGCAACATCAAAAGTCACATTGATTTGCAGTAAATATTCATAGAGTTAAGTTTTTGTGCGAAATTCACATTTTGTTGGTTTTGTTCTTTTAACACAGTGATAGTGTGCAACTGATGCATAGTTCATTTTGTGCACTAAATATAATATGCACTTGTTTTGAATTTGAAAATGATTTTAGTTTTCCAATTACGAAGGATTCAGTGAATGCAAGTACGAAACTTCCGGGGTTCAGTAGCTCCAATAAGGTTAAGAACCACCACACTACTTCTTAAAAGCTTAAGACTAATTTAAAGAAAACAGTTACTCTCAATTTGTAGTTCATTTGAAACTTAAATGGTAAAGGTTGTACATTGATTCCTTTTGAGAAATGTGAATAAAATGTTACTTTTAAATTCTGTTACGGGATGATTGTCACAGCCTAGTTGAGAATGACTCAAATACTCTATTCAATAAAATATGTCATTGAAGTGGCAATTACATTGAAAACAGGAATCAGCGAAACAATTCTCTTCAAATCATATTCACGTTTCAAGTGTAATTGGACTTAATATCCGAATTAAATTAAATTATTATGGTTACAATATTTATTACACTACTGGAAGAAAGTCTTTCCATGAATGCACAGCATAAGAACAAGGTATTGATGGATAAGTTTTATTGAAGCCAGTAATGTACCACAGTTTCTTTTAAAAGGTCTATTTGTGGAATTTACTCTGACAAGTTACCAAAATAAAACCAAATACGTGGTTATCTAATCAGAAACTCTAAAAATACATCTTTCTAATAAAATGTCAAGAGGTCAAGTAGGGCTTTGTGAATTAATGAAATTGTTACTGGCATTACTTGTTTTGTCAGTTAGGAGATACCGAAAAAAAATTTAAAGAAAAGCTATGATGGGTTATAGCTATTATGGGAAAAAGAAAAACCAATCCTCAAATTTCATAGCTCAAAGCTTTAATCTTCCTTTCTAAACATTCAAGGGGCAAAAAATAACCTTTTACTACAGAGTTGAGTATTTCTAAATATATATTCTCATTGGGGATTTATTATTTTCCGAAATAGAAGTTTTCTTTAATTAATAGTATTGGAAATGAAAAATGTGGAGCAGCTTGGAGAACCACAACTACACAGAAAGTGGCAATTTCAACGAAATAAGACAGCTAGTCAAGGCTCCTGTTCAGCCATTGACTACTTTAAGCAGTTGCAAAAGGAAACTGATATTCGAACTATTACATACAAATACACATCAAATATCCAGATGCAGTACCAAAAGATTTGTGTGCAATCAGACTGTTGAACATCATTGTACACTACATTAAAGAAAGCTAGTATGTAAAGTGGTGTAGTTTAAGCCTCTTGAAGCAAATAGTACTGCAAGACTAAGATGCACAGTCAAAAAGAACATGAATAGATTTGACATTGACTGTATATAACGATGTAGTAATGTTTTAAATTATTTTTGATACAACGTATTCGAGCATCTGTAACCAAATATTTCAAAAGCAATGATGTTATCTCAATTTCTAGTCATCTGTTGGAAAGGGGAAATATTTTCCCAAGAGTGTTTCAGTGGACTTGCAAATCTCGATTGAAAAAGTGGCTGCTTAAGTAGTAAAATAAAATGCAAGTTGAAGTTGTCATGTTTATCATTTTTAGCTTAAGTGTAATTTAAATCTTCAAAAGGAACACAAGAAGGGGGGACAGATGGCAAGGGATGTCTATAGAAATGGACATCAATTCCAAACATTGCATGATCTTTGCGAAGCCATCCTCACCACTTGGATTAACATTCCAGCCAGCCTTTTGCAAATGCTTAGGTCGATCATGGCAAAGCGAATGTTTGCAGGTATTCGCAATGGCAGCTGTGCAACTCACTAGCGAGACCTTTTGTTGGGTATTTCTTACCTTGTTTAGGACTTTTTGATGTGGTCTGAAACTTTTCATCAGCTAGCATTTAGGCTAATCTCATAGTATTGACATTTTCCCTATTAAATGATAGCAACGTATTTTTATTTTTAGTTTTCGTATTTTCATCTTTCGAAGCTGTACGCAAATTAATGAGAGAGTCTAACAGTACCAAATGCATATTTATTGGGTTTAAGATATTGGTCAGTAGTGTAGTCTCGTTCATTGTTACCAGATTGACCGTTTCCGAATGGTATTTGTTGTCATTAGTCTACCAACTGCGAGTTGCATAAATATTCTAGGTTAAAGTTAAATTAGTTGGTGTGTAAGAATATATTACCACAATGAGATTCTAGCTTGAAGACAAATATTCCAATTGATTAAGGAGCCTTGTAAAAGCTTTCTTTTGGTATATAATGGATTATATTTGTAGTAATTCAAGGATACACCAACACACTGTTTTTTAACCAAACAGAAGCCGAAACGGAAAAAAAAATACAGAAATTGGAAGAGTCAAGTAGTACAGGCTGTAGTGTAGGATATATTCCTGGTTTCGGAGGGTATTGCGGATATGGACCTACATTGCAACGGGGGATACACTTTCTATTAGTCTTAACCTACATTTACCAATCTCACATAAAAAAATAAATTTAAGTTAAAAGCAAAATGCAAGTGTTCAAGCCCATAACGTCCTACATCTATATCGCCCTTCACGACCTGCATATAGTTACGAGAATACGACTGCATCCAAAATAAAGAAACAAATAAATAAGAGTAGAGGTACTACAATTTAGGTGAAAGTAAATTAAGTAGACTTACCTCTTGAAGTTAACATTCCAGCCCCCATTATAAAAAAAGGAAAAGTCAGTAATTCCATAAACGAAGTATTCTAATATGAATAGTTCCACCCGCCTTCCTAAACTAACGAGAATAACACCTTTAAAGTATATTCCGCAACTATCAATTTTTAAACTCTAAACAAACTTTATATGCGATAAGGTGTTCATCCGCATAAAGCAGTGTCAAGTTAATAAAAGACCTTATTCACAGCAAAAAATAGTTACCTGATATTTTTGGTAAATTTTATTTCATTTTTATTTGTATATATTTATTTAATACATTTTTATATTCATTACAGAATAGTTTAATAATTTTATTTAAAGTCTCTTATTAAATCTATTTAATATTAATATTTGTATCAGAATTTGAATATTAGTGACAAAATATTGTCATTTATTAAAAATTTTACAACATCTGAATAATTGTGAAGTTATAATAGGGTATGGTACACTACTATTAAAAGAGGCTAAACTCATAAAAGAAAAGATATAAATTTGTAAAACAAGAAGAATAGTTATCTCCCAATGTAAGTCCTATTACTTGTTGAAAAACATGGTTATTGAAAAAATATATAATTATTGTAAATGCAGAAATTTATTATATCTTTAATGTTCTTGAGGCGAAATTTTCTTTCTTCCAGTTTTCTAAAAGGATAATAGAACAGTTCTATCAATGAATTTTAACGAAAAGTTAAATCTTTTGATGGAATTGTGGTGTACAATGTGGTGAAACCATATGTCTGCATATTATTTATTGGTTTACAACCTCCTAGATATCCAAAAATGAGTTGATTACTTTTTATTATTCAAAAAGTTTGTGTTTTTCTAATTATCGTATATTTTTAATTTCATCAGATAAAATATTAAGTGATTTATTTAATAAAGTGTCCCGTTGCTTAAGAATTGTTTTCATTAAATTACAAATACATATAAATTTAATTGGAGATTTATGGAGTTTAAGAATAACATATAGAAAAGGTAAATCTGTATAAGAATTGTGCTTAGGATAAAGTTTTAAATGGTTGTGTACTATTAATTTCTTTTATTATAATTAATGCATAATTTTTTCACAAATAATACCAAAATTACAGTCACATCAATAGAAATTATAAAATTTTATTGCAATTCTTGATTTTATTTTTTTAGGTGAGGAAACGATAAATCTGTATGGTATTTCTTTAAGTTTATACGGGATGATTTAAATTTTATATTTTACGTACATACAACTTCCATCCCAGAAACAATCTAGGTGGATAAAATGTAATATAGTGAAGTTTTAAAATATATTCATCAATATTTTTTCAATAGATTTAAAAAAAAGATTTTATTACATTTTGTAGTTATTCGGTATTTAGATCCTTTTTTTGGGTATTTCACGTACTATTTTATTTTTTATAATTTTCAAATTCTCAGTAAAAATATGCTTATGAAGAGTATCAATAAATAAATTAATTTCTTTTACCAAAAAATAGTGGAAGTGACTGTCATATAATAACGCCCTCACGGCTGAAAGGATGATCATCTTTTGTGAGATAGCAATTCCAACACACCACCCTCAGATTACGAGTCGAATGCCTTAACCACCTGGCCATGTTGGGCCTTCAGTTATACGTTAGGTTATTAATTGGTATAGGTATAAAGGTGTTTCTTTATGTTGGTTTTATTTCGGTTTAGTTCTTGTGTAAGTAGAGTTTCTTTGATTTTGCGTTTATTTATATTTGTTCCCCTGCTTAGTATCTGGGTGTTTTCTATGGTTACGTTGTGCTTATTTGATTTGCCGAGTTCAAAAAGGTATGAAGGTATTATTTTTAGTGTATATGTGTTCTATGAATTTGGTTTCCATTTTTCTACTTGTTTCTCCGACAGAGAAGTCATGGCAGTTATTGCATTGTATTTTATAAATTATGTTGGTGTTGTGTTTGTCACTGTGGTTTTTATATAGTATGGACTTTAGTTTTATGTCTGGCTTTTGAATAAATTTGATGTTTGTTGGAATATTGTGGTTGGTTACACGTTTTTTAACAAATATTGGTTATTTTTCACTGATATGAGGACTATATGGTATGCACAGTGAAAGGTTTTTAGTTTGTAGTATATTGGAATTTATTATCTTTGTTTATTGTTGATTGTCTTGTTGACCCAACCATCTTGAGATACATTATCTAAATTACTATAAAATTCTGAAAAATCAGCCCATTTCTCTCAAAATTTCTTATTTTTATGAAGAAGCTATCTATAAAGAAACAAATAGCAACACAGTATTTCTTACTCAAATCCAAATCAGTAGAGATATTAAAACCTTGGTTTATTCCAGAAAATTATAATGTTATTTGTTTCCAAATGTAGAAGTTTTCTCGTTGAAGTCTATTGGTATCTTTATTAACACTTTCTAATATAGTTATGTTAACAGAGGTAAAAGAGCAAATTCTAAAAATGCTTTTAAACCAACGAGAAGCCGAAACAAAAATAGCTACACAAATTGAAAGGATCCGAAGGTACAGAATATAATATTATAGAATATAGAATTTACCCTCAGTTTCGGAGGTGAATGGGGAAGAAGGACTTTTATTTACAAATAAGTAAATAAAAATAATAGAAATAGAACGTAGGAGAGCGAGATGTGGGTGCTCAAGCCCACATGTCCCACATCTATATCGCCCTTCACTGCCTGCAGACCGTTGCGGGAAGGTGACTTTTCTACAAAGTAAAGAATAAGAAGGAAAAATTAATAAGAATAAGATACTTTCATATGTGGGTAAGTATACTTACTTCTTGAAGTTAGCATTCCAGACTTTATAATGGTTGAAAGGCTCTACATTGGTAACCCAATAAACGAATTATACCAGTATGAATGGTCCCAACGACTTATCTAAGTTGCCTAGCATAACACACAACCGCCACCCATTAAGTATGCTGTTAACTATTAATTTTCAAACTCTACACAAGTCTTTATTTGCGGTAATGTGTTCATCCGTATAAAGTAGTGTTAAGCTGTTGAAAGACCTTATTCGCAACTAAAAATAGTTACTGAAATTTTTAGTAAAGTTTTTAAATTTTATTTGTCTGTGTTTATTTAATGTGTCCGGCATGGCCGAGCGCGTTAGGCGTTCGACTTCTAATCCGTGGGTTCGAATCCGGGTCGCAACAAACATGCTCGACCTTTCAGCCGTGGGGCGTTATAATGTTACGGTCAATCCCGCTATTCGTTTGTAAAAGAGTAACCCAAGAGCTGGCGGTGGGTGGTGATGACTAGCTGCCTTCCCTCTAGTCTTACACTGCTAAATTAGGGAATGCTCAGGTTTCTCCTCCACCCTAACAATTTACTCACTTAAAAAACCAGCCTGTTAATCAATCCGCAAGCGATTGCGCCCCTAGGTCATGGAATCGAGAGGCATAATAAGAATAAATAATAATTTATTTAATACATTCTTATATTTATTACAGAATAGTTGAATAATTTTATTTAAAGTTTTTTTAATTAAATACATTAACTATTAATTTTTGTATCAGTATTTCAACATTACTGATAAAATATTGTAATTTATTACACATTTTACAAAACGCAACAATTGTGAAGTTATAATGTTTGTTTTGTTTTACTTAACTTTTAAGTATTAATATTCTCTTGAAATATGTAAATATACACTTGTATACATTAGCCTCAACTCCGCAAATCGAAACGTTAGTAAACCTATTGTGAAAAAAGTGCACAGTAGTTTGTGTCACATGGAATACAAAAGATAAGGAAAGTCAAATTGAAAATAAAGCAGCTTATTCACTGAAGTAAACACAAACAGTCACCAAAGTCGCAAGAAAAAAAGCGCAAACAATAAGTACAGGAACAGGAAGAAACAAGGAAGACACAAGCAGGCTATGGCTCGAAAAGATTCAACTGCTCCTCTCAAACATTAGGAAAACATTATTCTTGAAATTCCAGAATTGTATAAATAAGCAACGTTCTCCTTGCAATTAATAATTTAAGAATGGCATCGTGTTTTATATGTGACAACTACAAGGTATCCCGCAAACTTAAAATCAAGATGGATACAATGTAACTATTTCATGAAACAATATATACTTAGAAGTTCTTTGACCGCTCAAGCAATCAACTTGAACACGCTTCTAGTGAAAGAGAAAGTTGAATAACTTATTTAAACATCTTAATGTGTCCAAAAGGAAAACGATGAAAACACAAAAATACAAAAAGATGTGCACATTAACTAAAGGAGTAGAAAACACAGTACAGTCTCGTATTACAACGTATTGTTGATGAATCGGCATTTTTTACAGTAATATAAAGTATACTGCGAGACAAAACTACCATTCAGAGACTGATTGGACTCTAAAATTCTACTGGGAGAAATCTAAAGAGGAACCATAAATATGGTATAAAATAACAAAGATACATAATTCAGAAGTAAATGTAACTTGACTTTAAATTACTAATCTTACATAGTTCGTGCGAACAGAAAGTCTGAAAATACCTTCAGAAGATAGAAAAGAGACTTCAATAGAAATGTTGATAAGTAAACCCTTTTCGATGCACATCATTATCAGAAGAATTAACACACATATTAATTTAAAAGTTAACGTGATGACAATAGACGACTTATTATTTCTATATATTGTACTGACAGTACATTAATGTTGAAACTTTGTAGCCGTCCATTCAGCAAAGTTGCATAATGAATACTTTGCCTAAACAATCTATCAAAGAGTACATTAGTGTATTTTTTATGTGACTTTCCAAGGCGCCGACAATTTCCCAGTGTGTCCATTGGTCAATCTGTAATTACCAGTACCTAATTTCCAAATGTTAAATAATGCTTACAACACTTATCGCCAATGGATTATAGTGAGCTGGTAATTAGCTGGTACAACTAAAATGTGTTCTTTGGGAGAGCCCTCAGCCCCTAGAATAGCTAGCTCTATGCAGTTGCATGTCTGCTGACTGTTTGCGTTTTGGAGGTTAAATTTTTCTTTTACTTTTCACTTGCATCGATAATTTACTTGTCATATCATCTTGTTTCCTTAAAACATTTTGTTTTCCGAATTTAGAAGAGAATTACGTATTGTTAAATATACTTAATATATATACGTAATTTCATAATTTTTTTGCTTTATCTTATATTTTTCTCTTACTCCAGTTTAGCTTATTATTCGTATCATAACTTCAATTCCCTATCACAATAGTTTCCAGCTTATATAAGATGTAAACGGAGAAATAGAATACTCTGACTGATTATCTAGCTTTATATTTAACTTTCTTGAGACCAGAGTCAAGACTTTTTATCACACCTGCAATAAATCTCAAATCCGGTCCCTGCAAAAGTCCATGAACTTTTTGTTATTCTGAAGACTAGATAAATTTTGTGCATGGTTAATTTCCATTGTAGTTCTAAATGTACGGTACTTTCAGTTGTTGAAAGTGATTTATTGGTAATTAATGGTGGTTTACCTCTTTAATTATACTAATTAGGGTACTTGTCTCCCATATCTCATGTGGTGTATGATGGATATCGGGTTCGTTTACAATTAGAGGAAATGATAAAATAATAAAATACAATATGAGTCGATGTGACACATTAAATAAAATAAATAAACAGATAAAGACTAGTATATGTGTATCGGAAAGAAACGGGTTGGAACGTTTAAAGTATTGCTCTTTGCTGTAAGTGTTGTATAATGTTTTGATTGGTTTATTTTGCGTATATACTATCCTTATTATGATATATTTCATATTTTAAAACCCGAATTGCACCTAATGAAGCGCTCGGACTAGATATCAGGCCAGAGACTACCATAAAGACATATAAGTCATCTCACTTAGTTAAAGAAGTGAATTATTAAAATTCAATTAATTAATTCTGAAATCATGATCCAGTTGTTTTTATTTAAGTATTTATAAAAGGATTTACTTCTTCTTTACTTTTATTAAATCTTTACTCAATAAAAATACTTAGAATTAAAAGTTTAAGTTCTTAAAATTAAATCGTCAAATAATATGTTACAAGTACTAAAATTATTAAGAAAATATTCCATGAGACCTTCCTTATCATAGCAGGTTAAGATAAAATCTATAGAAACTAATCTCTTTGTTTGTTTCTGAATTCCGTGCAAAGCTACACGAGAGCTATTTGCACTAGCTGTCCCCAATTTAACAGTGTAAGATGAAAGGGAATGCAGCTAGTCATCATCATCCACCGCCAACTCTTGAGTTACTATCTTACCAACGAATAGTGGGATTGTCAGCGGATGATTACCCAGCCGAGTATTTACATCAACATTGCAGTTTAAGAAAAAACTCATATATCATACAATCATGTAGCCACATTTATTCACAGTCAAAATCATACACCCATGCTGCCACATCTGTTCACAGTTTAAACCAGTAGCTAATTCCTCGAAGGAATTGAATATTCTTGATATTCGTTAACTATACGTTGGACTCTTTGATTTACAGTCTCGTACTTTGCCTTCTTCCTTGGCGGTTCATGACCTGCACTCATTTGTTCCAGAAGATTTAGATTCATTTGGTTCATTTTATTCATTCTTTTTTTGAGATGTTTAATCAATACGAACAGGTTGGGGGCTCGGATTCCTACTAGCTTGTTTATTTTGTGATGCCACCCTTCTATTATATCGTTCGTGCGTCCGAGACCTTGGATTGTCCTTTCGCGCACGTTCTAGAGGCGAATCGGGAAGGGTAGGTTTTTCCGCCCACCAGCGCGTCGTCGATAAGGTCTACCGATCCAGATGTCCTCGAAATAGTCCACCAGATCTTGTGCTCTCTCCCCTTCAAATCGATGAAAGTCATTGTTGGCAATCAATGTTTCAAAACTTGCGACAACATCATCAACGGGCTCGAAAGCCAGCGATAGCATGCAACGTGCCCAAGTCGCAAACTCTCCGTCTTCTTCTTGATATGCGGATGTATAGCCGAGGGTCTGAACTTTGCACCACAAACACTGGCTCAGATGAAAAAAGCATTCAGTGATATTGGCATCTGGAAAATTGGCGCGGGAAGCGTTTACCGCCACTAGTTCAAAGTCGCACATGATGGTTTGTGGATTAAGTCTTTCTTGTAAGTCCTTCATAGCATTAAATAACATGTTGTAACATTGCTCACTTTTTGCAGGTAATAAGACATAGAGCGCTAGTATCGTGCAATTCATCGACGTGAAATGGATGGTGAATAGTTGATGAAACAGTGTTGGTGCAATGTCGAAGGTCCGTCAAAGCTCCAGTCAGATGAGTTGCGGAGAACTTGCAACAATGTTCTTGTGCTGAATATGAGTAGCCGATTGGCGCCTGGCCTCGAGTCATATAATGGAAACAGTTCTGTTTCGAGGCGAGTGAAGCGTTCAGGTAAGACCATAGTTTCCAGGGGATCAGGCTGTCGTGGAATGTGCTGTTGTCTTAAGCGGCTCCGCTGTATCATGCGCTTGAGATTGTCCGCACGTGGTAGGCATGCTGCAACAGCTGGCGCTACTGTGGTGGTGTTGTGAGCCAAAATGGAAATAGGCAGCTCCGCTGTAGCACTTGCCTGTGTTTTAATTACAGATAGAACTTCCAGGACGGATTTTCTCGGTCCATCGGGTGCGTGGCTGTGCAACTTGAGGAGAGCTGTAATTGTATCGTCTCGGACATGAATCTGCGCTGGACAGTGCAAAGTTCTGTAATTTTCACACATGTAGAATAAGGTGCGAAATTGCGGCTGCGAAATGTCGTAGAGCATTTTATGTGTTAACAAATAAAATCAACTTACATATTCTACATAAACGAATCCAAATTTTATGAAACAGATGCAAGACTTCACGATACATCTATCTGTTTAGTTTGTGAAGAAAAGTGAATTATAAATATTCTTAAATTTGATTTGATGAGAAGTCGAGAAATATTGGGTAAATTTCTAATTAGTTTTTCTGCGAGGTGCACTTTCAACATTCTAAACATTTTAAAATGAAAACGTTATTTCTTATTCTACGTTGAAATTGATCAAATTTTATGATTGACTTTTATCTGTTGATTTATATATTAAGTTATGTTAAGAAACAAAGAGCACCAGTTTCATCAATACATTCAATCCTTCAAAATCAGGTTTATACGTTTGATATTCAGTTATATCATATATTTATTATTAAAAACACATTATGGGTCACGTGGTATTTTACAGAGAATTTAAATTGTGCTTGTCAAGTTCATTGCAAATTTCATCAGTTAAATTATTAAGAAAGACAAATAATTTATTCATTTACTGAATTTATATTATTATTTAAAACATATTGAAAAGGCTGAATATTTCAGTTTTTGTCAGTTGTGATAAAGTAAAACTATTCTCCTCTATATTTTAATATTTATTGTATGTTATTGTGTACAAAGCTACACAATGAGCTATTCATCGCTGGTATCAAAACCCGAATTTTATCTTTCTAAGTTGTGAGACTTCCAGCTAAGCCATGAGAGGAAGGTATCTTATTATTTAATATATTTTATAGCGAGTAAGAAATAAAAATAATAAACTTTTAGATCTGTCATCAAAATGTTACTATTTCTTCTTCACGTAAACCATGTCTATCTGAAAGTAGAATGTAGCATCTAATAAACATGTAAAAGAAGATATGGAAATCAAGATTATCTCCCCCTCTTTGTACACATACGTCTAGTGTTTATTGTTAGTCTTCTGGGAATCAAGATTATCTCCCCCCCTCTCTCTACACACACATCTAGTGTTTATTGTTTGTCTTCTGGAAATCAAGATTATCTCCCCCTCTTTCTACACACACGTCTAGTGTTTATTGTTAGTCTTCTGGAAATCAAGATTATCTCCCCCCCTCTCTACACACACGTCTAGTGTTTATTGTTTGTCTTCTGGAAATCAAGATTATCTCCCCCTCTTTCTACACACACGCCTAGTGTTTATTGTTAGTATTCTGGAAATCAAGATTGTCTCCCCCTCTCTCTACACACACGTCTAGTGTTTATTGTTTGTCTTCTGGAAATCCAGATTATCTCCCCCTCTTTCTACACACACGTCTAGTGTTTATTGTTTGTCTTCTGGAAATCAAGATTATCTCCTCCGACCTCTACAAACACGTCTGGTGTTCAATGTTAGTCTTCTAGAAAATTACCAATAGTTTTTATTATATTTTAGACTCCTACGTTGGTGGTGTTTGAAGAGTATGATCGTGGGAAAAATTCCGCTCTGTTATGCTTGTTACCCAGAAGTCAAGGAGTTGAGATCCCCAGAGGAAACCATCCGGCTTATCTAACTAGCCCTGGGCTTTGGCATAAACTTCTTTACAATTTCCTTCGTTATGCTAACAAGCTTGCACTTGAGACTCAATGAAACAAAGCCAGCAGAAGCCAAAAAGACATTATGCGTATTTGAAATATATCTCACGATTTGTCAATTCTTGGCTGTGGATTGTGACAAAGAAAAAAAAAACGGATATTAAGAAATATATTGCAATTCATGTTTTAAAGTAGTTTTATGTAGTGAGAACGTTTTTTTTTTCTTTTTTGCACTTGACTTGCAGATTCCATATTAATGATGTTGAGAAAAAATGTGCTAGAAACCTATTCATGAAATGATAATAATAAATTTTATAACTATGTATACTGTTATACTGCTTATGGGACATACAACAGTGGAAATAATTTGGAAATGTGCAAATGATTCACACTGATGAGTAAAAAGAATGAATAGTTATATTTAAATGTGCAGCTTGTCACTCTTACAATAAATACAAACACAAAGTAGATACGTTCTATAATGTAGTAATTTTATATTTGTTTTAAACCTATCAGTACATTTTGTTCTTACGATAACATAAGTCCATTAATGTATCTTTGTTAATTTTTACTTCAAACCGTTATACCACATAAATCAGCTAAATTCTCAGGTTGCTGCTTCAACTTTCCAGTTTCATATTAGTCTATACAGCCTCTTAAAATGTTTGTATCTGGACATCTAGCTGGTCGAAACATGATTGAGAGTGATTTTCCTCCTATTTCTTATTCCCTCACATTTTCTGCATGTCTGGGGTCTCAGTTTGTCTGGATTATGAAACGCTGTCCAACAGGTCTCGTCTTTGAAAGCTGAAACGATGAACAATATTATGTTGTACTTGTTATCTGTCAGGATGCTATCTAACATCATTGGCTGAGATGTGTAGTACTTACTTCACTGAACATGCTATATATTGATACCACTTCCCTATTCACGACTAAAGAAGCTGTCACAAACTTTTGTCAAATGATTTGAATTTGGGTGCATTCGTAAGGACAATCTCCTCAAGCCTTCTAGCGTTTTCGTTTGGTTATTCCATCTAAGCAGTGGGTTTGGGACAACAAAACATCGACTGAGGCCATACGTATTGTACTGTTCTAGAGGTAACACTCACACTTATATCAGTGTCATTACAAAAAAATATCTAATATTTTAATTTTATTCACTCTTTACACAATTATTACCAGTACAGCTCAAATAGCGTAGTAAGCAAATTATTTAGAGTTAATTATTAGTTACATATAGCTTAAAAGGGTCCTGACAGTAGAATGATAACTGGGTCACTGCAACACACCACTTAAAACTTTTAATTCGTTCAGACGGAAAGTTATGAAGTGACTTCCTACAAATCAGTTGGTTGGTCTACTGAGTGTCAATGTCAAATGTCTTTAATGGATGTTGAGGACGTTATGTCTAGAATTTGTGTTTGCGTATAGAGATCATTATATCCCAATGTTGCTGCAATTTTTAAATACGACAGTGTAATACGACTTGGTGGGTGAGTCAGTCGGTACCAAATTATATCTCATTTTTATGAATACTGTCTTATCTTGTTTACGATCTGTTTCAAGTTTCAGATTCTTCTTCTTTGTTGGACAAAACTTCAATCCTTATTGGGTAAAATGATATCATTATTTATCCAATAGGACTTAGGGGAACTCCCTAAATATGTTAAAAAACTGTCATCAACAGACGTTGTTGTTATTGAAACATGAAAGCTCGTTTTTTAGGTCCAATATGGTCCAAGCCACAGGACCAGGGTGTTAGATAAACTGATGCACACCAACCAGCACCATTATTTTCAGTCTGTTTTCTTCCTATTATTCTGAAAACATTAGGTCAGGTTTATAAAAACCCACTTCAATTAATGTGGTTATTAGAATACTTTATATTACATAGCTTTAACCTGTGTTTGCTACGGAAATAATAACTATGATAGCAGTAATTGTGAACCTTTATGTTTAAACTGTCAGGGACCACCCCTTCTTATTTGCAATCATACTGCCACTGGAAGGAAAATATTACGAAAATTGGTTGTGTTATTAATGGAAGCAAGTTAGTCTTCAGCTGTGCATTTCACTATTTTGTTTGGGTTTAGACATTGATATCTGTACAACATTCTGTGTGTTTTTGCCTTATCTCAGTATTTTGTAAACTCCTGAATTTCCCTTTGCTGATAAAGTTATTTCAGATGAGACTTCTCCCTCTAGAGATACGGCATAATTATATGTCTTAGGCCAAACTGTTTGGATGTTGATTTGTTCATTTTGACTTGTTCCATCCATTAAATGGATGATAACCTATGATCCAACCTACGAGAGTGATAATGTTCTCACCAATCTAAGAGAGGTTGAATGCAGCTAAAGCCAACTATTCCTATGCTTTAATGAAACTTGGAGGAGGCAAAGTATCCTTCCTTACTATTCTAAGCATGCATTGGTGTTATGGTTAGGAGTCTCCACTCACAATATGCAGGTCAGGGGTTCGAACCCTATGATCAAACATTTCGCCCTTTCACCCTTTTAATTCCACTATTCATTGATAAAAGAGAAGCCTAAGAGTTGGCGGTAAGTTGACTAAGTGTCTTTCCTCTAGTCTATCATTTCTAAATTAGAGGCATTTAGTGCAGATAACTCTCAAGTAGCTTTGCGCAAAATCCAATAATTTACCTCTTCTTTCTAACTTCATCCTGCTATTGTTAACAACTGTATATGTCATCCTAAAGAATACTGACTGTCAAAAAGTACATCATAGACACTTTATTTTACCAACCTCACAGCGTTTTGTAGGCCATACATGGTAAATCATGACAGTCATGATAGTTTGACAGTCGACGAGAATGTAGGATCCACCTTCATGGTGATGACTTCATTTGATGGAAGTTTCTGGTTACTTAGAAGATAAAAAAATATGTAATTTTTAAACACTGTACGACGCTATCAAAACTGTTTTGTTTTTCACAGATTTCGTCTAAACGATAACACCGTTGTTTCGTTTCACCAGAACCTTCATTATAATTCATAAACGTCACAAAAATGGGAAGTATTAAATATATTTATATGCTATCTATATATAATATACGTAATAATGATGAAATCTGAAAACAGAAATAGCCAAAAATGTGTTCGTTGTCAACTCACGCGGGAGCTTTGGATTCTTTCGCGCAAAGCTACAAGAGGTTATCTGCGCTAGCCATCACTAATTTAGCAGTGTAAGACTAGAGAAAAGGCAGCTAGTCATCACCACCCACCGCCAACTCTTCGACTACTCTTTTACCAACGAGTAGTGTGATTGACCGTCGCATTATAACGTCCCCACGACTGAAAGGGCGAGCATGTTTGGTGTAATGGGGATTCGAAACCACGAACTTCAGATTTGGAGTCGAGTGCCTTAACCACCTGGCCATGCTGGGCTCACGCGAGAGTTACAAATTTACATAAAATTTAGAGATTTATAGAAATATCTGAGACAAAACAGAAACCTACGATAACACACAGAACAATATTTATTAGAAATACAGGGTGTTCGGAAAGTCATTGTGCACTCATATTTATTAACAGACATGTTTCAATATCGAATAGGAGGTAAATATGAATGATAATTGCTAAAAAATGTTGAAAGTGACCCCCGTTGGCATCAATACAGGCTTGGATGCTTCTTATTTTGTTTCTAAACACCGCTATCAGTTGCAGGCTTGAAATAGACTGAATGAAATGCTGTTATCGCTGTTTTCAAAACTACACAGTGACTTTCCGAACACCCTGTATAATCTCACAAAAAATGCAAATTACTATTGTAGTGTGTTATAAAATAAAGGACAGATAGTTTCACTTGATAACGAACCAGTAGACAGTAGAGATCAAACTTTAACAGAAACTGAACGGCGGTCTTTAACAGGATAATTACAATGTGGTTGGCACAGAGAAATAGCAAGCTTTTCGTGGAACTGTTGATAGTTTAATCCACTGAAATACAAGGATGAAGGTAATATTGTTTGTTTGGGAATTTCGCACAAAGCTACTCGAGGGCTATCTGTGCTAGCCGTCTCTAATTTAGCAGTGTAAGACTAGAGGGAAGGCAGCTAGTCATCACCACCCATCGCCAACTCTTGGGCTACTTTTTTACCAACGAATAGTGGGATTGATCGTCACATTATACACCCCCACGGCTGGGAGGGCGAGCATGTTTAGCGCGGGCGCGAACCCGCGACCCTCGGATTACGAGTCGCACGCCTTACGCGCTCGGCCATGCCAGGCCCTAGGTAATATTGACAACAGTAAGATACACATTTAGTACGAAGTAATCCAAATGGGTGTATAGCCACTATAAAACTACCACTGACAACAGGTGACAGGATGAAATGTTTTAAGTGGACGTTGAAACACAAACAACGAGATGACCAAAGTTAGAAACGTGTACTTTTAGCAGGTGCATTCTATATCGAATTATTTAGTAAGGATGAAAGACATTTTGTTTGATGGGATAGAGAAAAATGGATCAATGGAATATTCACAACAATGGTTTGGATTTCACAATTAACATGTTTTACGCTGAATAGGCTTATATAAAAACTGAGAAAGTTAATTAAAAGGCTTAGCATAACTGTGGAGAGTAATACGGGACATTTGTAACGATAATCCACAATTACATATTGACAAACGGTAGAGCAGCATGAGAATACGGTGTAATGTTTCATGTGATGAGAAGGTCTCACATCAAAATGATAATCACGACCCTCGTCATGTTGACAAAACGTTAAAATCCCTTCACTATAGATCTCTTTTAGTAGGATGGTCAAATTCCTGAACTCTTTATGGTTGTTATTCTGTTAAAGATCTCAATGCCGTCAGATAAACCAGATAGTAAAACTTGTGTCTATAAAGATAGTAACGAAGATGGTACACTACATGGAAATTTCTAAAAACGCTTTATCAAAAGTGTAGCATCTTTTTACGCAGTTATTTCATGACTTCCTTATATAGAAAAAAAGATTTTCCTTTCTCTCCTATTACACTATTTTTTCTACTGATGGTGAGCTTTTGGTAAGATAACACTGGTATTGTGGCAAAACTTTCTTTTGGAATACTTAAATGTCTTTTTTTTCTCTCAATCTTATCTTAATCATTAGAATAAAATATTATGGTATGGTAATCTATACTCTAACATACTCCATTAATAGTTAGAGAGTTAAACAGAAGGATAAAATCATATGGTATGGTAATCTATACTCTAACACACCCCATTAATAATTAGAGTTGGTGCAACAATTTATGAAACAAGTTTTAAAGTAGCAAATTCTCACAGCTGAGTACCTGTTCCATATATTGTCTTCTTTGTTCTTCTCTTTGCCTTCTACAACCTCTGCATGTTCAAGATTGAAAATTAAGCGATAATATACAAAGTTTCTGATGCTGGATACAAAAATCAGCAAGCCATATGACAAACAGCCGATACAAAATTGCGATAGAATGGTATATATGAAACTATAATTTGTCATTGTTTGGTAATACGTAGTAGCGTGATGCTGTTCTAAATCTGATTCCTTTTAAGAACAATAAGTAACAGTTCTTTCAAATGTAAATTATTAATACGTTAAAATGATAGTCTGGGGACTTACAATTTTGAAGAAAGGAACCATGGTGTCGTCAGAAGTAAGTTCCTGGACTTATGAAGCCATATTCTGGGGTTTGATAGCTTGTGGTACAGATTGGGGTTATGTACGCTATTTTATGGCATTATGAAACAAAATAATATGGATCAACTTGGCAGTCTAGAACTAACGAGAAAGAGATTCGTAATAAAAGTCATACCTCAAGCATGAGAAAAAAATTGTAGCGCTTTTTAACAGGCAAGAATTCACAAATACAAAGGACAATGACAAAAGCTGTCTACATGACCCAGGCAACAGTAGGCAAAAGAATCAAAAAGGATTCTCTCTATGAATAAACTATACAAGTTGCTTCAACGAAATATCCAGGATTAGAGATCCATCTATTCAAGACAAATTCAGTACGTCACGACACCCAACAAAGAGTATGTGCACTCTGTTAACTATGAAACTTTGGTGTAATTTTGTATTAGGAGACTGGTGAAACAAATTTTCAAAAGGTACATGATATACCGCGAAACTTTGTCGAAAAGATTCACGTTTATTAGTGGAATTGCACCAGAGGTAAGTTATGAATCAAGAGGGTAGGTACAAAGGTCAAAGTATTTTACTTTTGGAACTTCGTGCAAAGCTATTCGAGAGCCATCCTTTATTTAGTAGTGTCAGACTAGAGGAAAACCAGCTAGTCAACAACACCCACTGCTCACTCTTGGGCTATTCTTACCAATGAAAATTGGGATTGACTATTACATCATAATATCCTCCTTTGACTGAAAGTTAGAGCGTCGTAACCACCAGAACAGGTCAGATTATACTATCGTTACAATCAAATCAATCTTCTTCTTACTTTGTACTGCATATAAATACAGAATTTGTAAGGAAAAGAGGCCTAATCAAGGACATGGACGGTTTTCTTTTATTAAATATTATTCAAAATCGAGCCCTTTCCCCAGATATCGATTTCATGCAGTTCCATTATTGGCTCTTCGGCCATTGAGCGGTAAATTTGTAGGTTAAAATAGCCCAATTTGTAACTTTGCGCTTGACAATAAACACGGCCTTTCGTGTATGTGTTAGTTTGTATCGACAGTTTAGGTAACATATGAGAGGTTCATGTTTATTTGATGGTTTGAACTGCATATCTAGTATTTCTGTGGAAATATAAAATGGTATAAATCTGTTTCAAGTTTATCTGAAATGCTAGGGACACTTCACACACTGCTTACCCTCCGTTGCCAGCGACATTTCCCCAACTGCTAACACCCCCGTTGCTAAGAACATTTCCCACACTGGTTACTCAACGTTGCTGGGGAAATTTCCCACATGGCTTACCCCCGTTGCTAGTGAAATTTCACCCACTGCTTACCCCCGTTGTTAGGGGCATTACCCCCACTGTTTACCCCACGTTCCTAGGGAAATTTCCCCAATAGAATACCCCTTGCTAGGGAAATTTCACCCACTGCTTACCCTCCGTTGTTAGGGACATTTCCCACATTGGTTACACAAGTTGCAATTGACATTTCCCACATGGCTTACCCCCATTACTTGGGACATTTCTCCCACTGCTTACCCACGTTGCTATGGACATTTCCACTACTGCTTGACCCCCAGTTGCTAGGGACATTTCTCACACTGCTTACCCCTTTCCAAGGGACGTTTCCCCCACTGCTTATACCCTTTTCTGGGGTCATTTTTTCAATTGCTTACACTTCGTTGCTAGGGATATTTCTCCCACTGCTTACTGTCGTTGCTAGGGACATTTCCCCACTTCTTATCCCCGTTGCTAGGAACATTAACCACACTGCTTACCCCCGTTGCTAGGCACATTTCACCCACTATATACGCCATGTTGCTAGGGACATTTCCCCACTGCTAACACCGTTGCTAAAGACATTACCCCTCCTCTTACACCCCTGTGCTACGGACATTTCCTACATTGCTTACCTTCAGTGCTAGGGACATTTCACCCACTTCTTATCCCCCATTGCTAGGGACATTTTCCCCACTACATACGCCCCATTGCTAGGGAAATTTCCCCCACTGAATACCTCCCGTTTCTGGGGGCATTGCCCACACTACTGACCCCCAGTTGCTGGGAACATTTCCAACACTTCCTACCCCCCTTGATAGGGACTCTTCAACCACATTGCTTACCCCCCGTTGCTAGGGACGTTTCCCCCACTACATAAGCCATGTTGGTGGTATCATTTCCCACACTGCTCACACCCGTTGCTAGAGAAATTTCACTCAATACTTTCCCATTGTGGCTTGGGACATTTCCCACATTGATTGCCCCTGTTGCTAGGAGCATTTCCCCACTTCTTATTCCCCTTTGCTAGGGACATTTCCCCCACAAAATACGCCCCGCTTCTAGGAACATTAACCACATTGCTTACCCCCCGTTGTTAAAGACATTTCATCCACTGCTTACCCCACGTTGCTAGGGACGTTTCCCCCACTACATACACCATGTTGCTAGGATCATTTCCCACAGTGTTTACACCCCATTGTTAGGGACCTTTCCCGCACTATTTAACACCCGTTGCTAGGGACGTTTCGCTCTCTGCTTACACTGGTTGCTAGAGAATTTTCCCCTCTGAATACCCCCGTTGCAATGGTCATTTAGGACACTGCTTACCATCCCGTTGTTAGGGACATTTCACTCACTACTTACCCCTTATTGCTTCGGACATTTCCCACATGGCTTATATAGGTTGCTAAGGATAATTCTCTCACTGCTTACCCCCTCGTCGCGAGGAACGTTTCCAACACTGCACATTCTCCCGTTGCTAGGGACATTTCCCACATGGCTTTCCCCAGTTGGTTAGGACATTTCACCCACTGCTCACCCCCGTTGCTGGCTACATTTTCTCCACTGCCTACACCCCCGTTACAAAAGACATTTCCCACACTGCTTAACTCCCGCTGCTTCTTAAAAACTACGAGACAATCATGTTAATAAAACACTTGTCACAAAGAACAAGAAACACTCACGTTATTATAACACTTGTTACAAAGCACAAGAGACACTCGTGTTAATGTAACACGTGTTACAAACAACAAGAGACACTCGTGCTAATATAAAATTGTTACAAAGAACTAGAGACACTCATGTCAATATAACAATTGTTTCAATGAAGAAAACTCGTGTTTATATAACACTAGCTACAAAAACAAAAGACACTCATGTTTATGTAACACTTGTTACAAAGAACATGAGAACTGGCATTAATATAACACTTGTTAAAAAGAACGAGAGAACTCGTGTTAATATAACACTTTTTACAAAGAACGAGAGACAATCATATCAATGTAACACTTGTTAGAAAATACCATCATGTCAATGTAACACCTGTTAAAAAGAACAAGAGAACTCGTGTTATTATAACACTTCTTACAAAGAACAAGAGACACTCATGTTAATATAACACTTATTGCGAAGAAAAAGAGAACTTGTGTTAATATAACATTTGTTACAAAGAACAAGAAAACTCGTGTTAATATAACACTTGTTACAAAAAAGAAACACTCATGTTAATGTAACATTTGTTACAAAGAACAAAACACTGATGTCAATATAACATTTGTTACAAAAAACAAGAGACACACGTGTTAATATAACATTTGTTACAAAGAACAAGAAAACTCGTGTTAATATAACACTTGTAACAAAGAACAAGAGACACTCATGTTTACGTAACACTTGCTACAAAGAACACAAGACATGTTATTATAACACTTCTTAAAAAGAACAAGTAACCTCACGTCAATATAACACTAGTTACAAAGAACAAGAAACACTCATGTTTATGGAACACTTGTTACAAAGAAAAAGAAACAATAATGTTAATCTAACACATATTTCAAAGAAAAAGAGACACTCATGTTAATATAACACTTGTTACAAAGAACAAGAGACACTCATGTTAATGTAACACTTGTTACAAAGAAAGAGACACTCATGTTAATATAACACTTGTTACAAAGAACAAGAGACACTCGTGTTAATGTAACACTTGTTACAAACAAGAGACAATTATGTTAATATAGCACGTTATAAAAAACAAAAAACACTTACGTTAATAAAGCACTTGTCATAAAGAACAAGAAACACTCATGTTAATGTAACACTTGTTAGAATAAGCAGGAGAAACTCGTGTTAATGTAACAATTGTTACAAAGAACAAGAGACACTCATGTTAATATAACACTTGTTACAAAGAACAAGAGACACTCGTGTTAATGTAACACTTGTTACAAAGAACAAGAGAACTCGTGTTAATGTAACACTTGTTACAAAGAACAAGAGACACTCATGTTAATGTAACACTTGTTACAAAGAACAAGAGACACTCATGTTAATATAACACTTGTTACAAAGAACAAGAGAACTCGTGTTAATGTAACACTTGTTACAAAGAACAAGAGACACTCATGTTAATGTAACACTTGTTACAAAGAACAAGAAAACTCGTGTTAATGTAACACTTGTTACAAAGAACAAGACATGTTAATATAACACTTGTTACAAGGAACAAAAGACACTCGCGTTTATGTAACACTTGTTACAAAAAACAAGAGACACTCATGTTAATATAACACTTGTTACAAAGAACAAGAGACACTCATGTTAATATAACACTTGTTTCAATGAACAAGAGACACTCTTGTTAATGTAACACTTGTTTAAAAAAACAAAAAACAGTCACGTTAATATAACACTTGTTACAAAGAACAAGAGACACTCATGTTAATGTAACACTTGTTACAAAGAACAAGAAACACTCGTGTTAATGTAACACTTGTTACAAAGAACAAGAGACACTCATGTTAATGTAACACTTGTTACAAAGAACAAGAGAACTCGTGTTAATATAACACTTGTTACAAAGAACAAGAGACACTCATGTTAATATAACACTTGTTACAAAGAACAAGAGACACTCATGTTAATGTAACACTTGTTACAAAGAACAAAAAAACTCATGTTAATGTAACACTTGTTACAAAGAAAAAGAGACACTCATGTTAATGTAACACTTGTTACAAAGAACAAGAGAACTCGTGTTAATATAACACTTGTTACAAAGAACAAGAGACACTCATGTTAATGTAACACTTGTTACAAAGAACAAAAGAAACTCGTGTTAATATAACACTTGTTACAAAAACAAGAGAACTCGTGTTAATGTAACACTTGTTACAAAGAACAAGAGACACTCATGTTAATGTAACACTTGTTACAAAGAACAAGAGAACTCGTGTTAATATAACACTTGTTACAAAGAACAAGAGACACTCATGTTAATGTAACACTTGTTACAAAGAACAAGAGACACTCGTGTTAATGTAACACTTGTTACAAAGAACAAGAGACACTCATGTTAATATAACACTTGTTACAAAGAACAAGAGACACTCATGTTAATGTAACACTTGTTACAAAGAAAGAGAGAAATCGTGTTAATATAACACTTGTTACAAAGAACAAGAGACACTCATGTTAATGTAACACTTGTTACAAAGAACAAGAGAACTCGTGTTAATGTAACACTTGTTACAAAGAACAAGAGACAATCATGTTAATGTAACATGTTAATATAACACTTGTTACAAAGAACAAGAGACACTCGTGTTAATGTAACACTTGTTACAAAGAACAAGAGACACTCATGTTAATGTAACACTTGTTACAAAGAACAAAAGTAACTCGTGTTAATATAACACTTGTTACAAAGAACAAAAAGAGACACTCATGTTAATGTAACACTTGTTACAAAGAACAAGAAACTCATGTTAATGTAACACTTGTTACAAAGAACAAGAGACACTCGTGTTAATATAACACTTGTTACAAAGAACAAGAACACTCATGTTAATATAACACTTGTTACAAAGAACAAGAGACACTCATGTTAATGTAACACTTGTTACAAAGAACAAGAGACTCATGTTAATATAACACTTGTTAAAGAACAAGAGACACTCATGTTAATGTAACACTTGTTAAAAGAACAAGAGACACTCATGTTAATATAACAAAGAGAACAAGAGACACTCATGTTAATATAACACTTGTTACAAAGAACAAGAAACACTCATGTTAATGTAACACTTGTTACAAAGAAAAAGAAACAATCATGTTAATGTAACACTTGTTACAAAGAACAAGAGACACTGATGTTAATGTAACACTTGTTACAAAGAACAAGAGACACTCATGTTAATGTAACACTTGTTACAAAGAACAAGAGACACTCATGTTAATGTAACACTTGTTACAAAGAACAAGAGACACTCATGTTAATGTAACACTTGTTACAAAGAACAAGAGACAACTCGTGTTAATATAACACTTGTTACAAAGAACAAGAGACACTCATGTTAATGTAACACTTGTTACAAAGAACAAGAGACACTCATGTTAATGTAACACTTGTTACAAAGAACAAGAGACACTCATGTTAATATAACACTTGTTACAAAAAAAAGAGACACTCATGTTAATATAACACTTGTTACAAAGAACAAGAGACACTCATGTTAATGTAACACTTGTTACAAAGAACAAGAGACACATGTTAATGTAACACTTGTTAATGTAACACTTGTTAACACTTGTTACAAAGAACAAGAGACACTCATGTTAATGTAACACTTGTTACAAAGAACAAGAGACACTCATGTTAATATAACACTTGTTACAAAGAACAAGAGACACTCATGTTAATGTAACACTTGTTACAAAGAACAAGAGAACTCGTGTTAATATAACACTTGTTACAAAGAACAAGAGACACTCATGTTAATGTAACACTTGTTACAAAGAACAAGAGACACTCGTGTTAATGTAACACTTGTTACAAAGAACAAGAGACACTCATGTTAATATAACACTTGTTACAAAGAACAAGAGACACTCATGTTAATGTAACACTTGTTACAAAGAAAAAAGAAACACTCATGTTAATGTAACACTTGTTACAAAGAACAAGAGACACTCATGTCAATATAACACTTGTTACAAAGAACAAGAGACACTCATGTTAATGTAACACTTGCTACAAAGAACAAGAGACACTCATGTCAATGTAACACTTGTTACAAAAGAACAAGAGACACTCATGTTAATATAACACTTGTTACAAAGAACAAGAGACACTCGTGTTAATATAACACTTGTTACAAAGAACAAGAGAACTCGTGTTAATATAACACTTGTTACAAAGAACAAGAGACACTCATGTTAATGTAACACTTGTTACAAGAACAAGAGATACTCATGTTAATATAACACTTGTTACAAAGAACAAGAGACACTCGTGTTAATATAACACTTGTTTACAAACAAAACAAGAAACACTCATGTTAATGTAACACTTGTTACAAAGAACAAAAGACACTCATGTTAATATAACACTTGTTACAAAGAACAAGAGACACTCGTGTTAATGTAACACTTGCTACAAAAAAAAGAGACACTCATGTTAATGTAACACTTGTTACAAAGAACAAGAGACACTCATGTTAATATAACACTTGTTACAAAGAACAAGAGACACTCATGTTAATATAACACTTGTTACAAAGAACACTCGTGTTAAGATAACACTTTTTACAAAGAACTAGAGACACTCATGTTAATATAACACTTGTTACAAAGAACAAGAGACACTCGTGTTAATGTAACACTTGTTACAAAGAACAAGAAACACTCATGTTAATATAACACTTGTTACAAAAACAAAAGAGACACTCATGTTAATATAACACTTGTTACAAAGAACAAGAGACACTCATGTTAATGTAACACTTGTTACAAAGAACAAGAGACACTCATGTTAATGTAACACTTGTTACAAAGAAAAAGAGAACTCGTGTTAATATAACACTTGTTACAAAGAACAAGAGAACTCGTGTTAATATAACACTTGTTACAAAGAACAAGAGACACTCATGTTAATGTAACACTTGTTACAAAGAACAAGAGACACTCATGTTAATGTAACACTTGTTACAAAGAACAAGAGAACTCGTGTTAATATAACACTTGTTACAAAGAACAAGAGACACTCATGTTAATGTAACACTTGTTACAAAGAACAAGAGACACTCATGTTAATATAACACTTGTTACAAAGAACAAGAGAACTCGTGTTAATATAACACTTGTTACAAAGAACAAGAGACACTCATGTTAATGTAACACTTGTTACAAACAAGAACAAGATGTTAACTCACTTGTTAATATAACACTTGTTATAAAAGAACAAGAGACACTCATGTTAATGTAACACTTGTTACAAAGAACAAGAGACACTCATGTTAATGTAACACTTGTTACAAAGAACAAGACACTCATGTTAATATAACACTTGTTACAAAGAACAAGAGACACTCATGTTAATGTAACACTTGTTACAAAGAACAAGAGACACTCATGTTAATATAACACTTGTTACAAAGAACAAGAGACACTCATGTTAATATAACACTTGTTACAAAGAACAAGAGACACTCGTGTTAATGTAACACTTGTTACAAAGAACAAGAGACACTCATGTTAATATAACACTTGTTACAAAGAACAAGAGACACTCGTGTTAATATAACACTTGTTACAAAGAACTAGAGACACTCATGTTAATGTAACACTTGTTACAAAGAACAAGAGACACTCATGTTAATGTAACACTTGTTACAAAGAACAAGAGACACTCATGTTAATGTAACACTTGTTACAAAGAACAAGAGACACTCATGTTAATGTAACACTTGTTACAAAGAACAAGAGACACTCATGTTAATATAACACTTGTTACAAAGAACAAGAGACACTCATGTTAATGTAACACTTGTTACAAAGAACAAGAGACACTCGTGTTAATATAACACTTGTTACAAAGAACAAGAGACACTCATGTTAATGTAACACTTGTTACAAAGAACAAGAGACACTCATGTTAATGTAACACTTGTTACAAAGAACAAGAGACACTCATGTTAATATAACACTTGTTACAAAGAACAAGAGACACTCATGTTAATGTAACACTTGTTACAAAGAACAAGAGACACTCATGTTAATATAACACTTGTTACAAAGAACATGTTAATATAACAGAGACACTCATGTTAATGTAACACTTGTTACAAAGAACAAGAGACACTCATGTTAATATAACACTTGTTACAAAGAACAAGAGACACTCATGTTAATGTAACACTTGTTACAAAGAACAAGAGACACTCATGTTAATATAACACTTGTTACAAAGAACAAGAGACACTCATGTTAATGTAACACTTGTTACAAAGAACAAGAGACACTCATGTTAATGTAACACTTGTTACAAAGAACAAGAGACACTCATGTTAATATAACACTTGTTACAAAGAACAAGAGACACTCATGTTAATGTAACACTTGTTACAAAGAACAAGAGACACTCATGTTAATGTAACACTTGTTATGTAAAAGAACAAGAGACACTCATGTTAATATAACACTTGTTATAAAGAACTAGAGACACTCATGTTAATGTAACACTTTTTACAAAGAACAAGAGACACTCATGTTAATGTAACACTTGTTACAAAGAACAAGAGAACTCGTGTTAATATAACACTTGTTACAAAGAACAAGAGACACTCATGTTAATGTAACACTTGTTACAAAGAACAAGAGACACTCATGTTAATATAACACTTGTTACAAAGAACAAGAAACACTCATGTTAATGTAACACTTGTTACAAAGAACAAGAGACACTCGTGTTAATATAACACTTGTTACAAAGAACAAGAGACAATCATGTTAATGTAACACTTGTTACAAAGAACAAGAGACACTCATGTTAATGTAACACTTGTTACAAAGAACAAGAGACACTCATGTTAATATAACACTTGTTACAAAGAACAAGAGACACTCATGTTAATGTAACACTTGTTACAAAGAACAAGAGACACTCATGTTAATATAACACTTGTTACAAAGAACAAGAGACACTCATGTTAATGTAACACTTGTTACAAAGAACAAGAGACACTCATGTTAATGTAACACTTGTTACAAAGAACAAGAGACACTCATGTTAATGTAACACTTGTTACAAAGAACAAGAGACACTCATGTTAATGTAACACTTGTTACAAAGAACAAGAGACACTCATGTTAATGTAACACTTGTTACAAAGAACAAGAGACACTCATGTTAATGTAACACTTGTTACAAAGAACAAGAGACACTCATGTTAATGTAACACTTGTTACAAAGAACAAGAGACACTCATGTTAATGTAACACTTGTTACAAAGAACAAGAGACACTCATGTTAATGTAACACTTGTTACAAAGAACAAGAGACACTCATGTTAATATAACACTTGTTACAAAGAACAAGAGACACTCATGTTAATGTAACACTTGTTACAAAGAACAAGAGACACTCATGTTAATGTAACACTTGTTACAAAGAACAAGAGACACTCATGTTAATGTAACACTTGTTACAAAGAACAAAGGAACTCATGTTAATGTAACACTTGTTACAAAGAACAAGAGACACTCATGTTAATATAACACTTGTTACAAAGAACAAGAGACACTCATATTAATATAACACTTGTTATGAAGAACAAGAGAACTCGTGTTAATGTAACACTTGTTACAAAGAACAAGAACACTCATGTTAATGTTAATATAACACTTGTTACAAAGAACAAGAGACACTCATGTTAATGTAACACTTGTTACAAAGAACAAGAGACACTCATGTTAATGTAACACTTGTTACAAAGAACAAGAGACACTCATGTTAATATAACACTTGTTACAAAGAACAAGAGACACTCATGTTAATGTAACACTTGTTACAAAGAACAAGAGACACTCATGTTAATATAACACTTGTTACAAAGAACAAGAGACACTCATGTTAATGTAACACTTTTTACAAAGAACAAGAGACACTCATGTTAATGTAACACTTGTTACAAAGAACAAGAGAACTCGTGTTAATATAACACTTGTTACAAAGAACAAGAGACACTCATGTTAATGTAACACTTGTTACAAAGAACAAGAGACACTCATGTTAATATAACACTTGTTACAAAGAACAAGAGACACTCATGTTAATGTAACACTTGTTACAAAGAACAAGAGACACTCATGTTAATGTAACACTTGTTACAAAGAACAAGAGACACTCATGTTAATATAACACTTGTTACAAAGAACAAGAGACACTCATGTTAATGTAACACTTGTTACAAAGAACAAGAGACACTCATGTTAATGTAACACTTGTTACAAAGAACAAGAGACACTCATGTTAATATAACACTTGTTACAAAGAACAAGAGACACTCATGTTAATGTAACACTTGTTACAAAGACACTCATGTTAAACAAGAGACACTCATGTTAATGTAACACTTGTTACAAAGAACAAGAGACACTCATGTTAATATAACACTTGTTACAAAGAACAAGAGACACTCATGTTAATGTAACACTTGTTACAAAGAACAAGAGACACTCATGTTAATATAACACTTGTTACAAAGAACAAGAGACACTCATGTTAATGTAACACTTGTTACAAAGAACAAGAGACACTCGTGTTAATGTAACACTTGTTACAAAAAAAAGAGACACTCATGTTAATATAACACTTGTTACAAAGAAAAGAACAAGAGACACTCATGTTAATGTAACACTTGTTACAAAGAACAAGAGACACTCATGTTAATGTAACACTTGTTACAAAGAACAAGAGACACTCATGTTAATGTAACACTTGTTACAAAGAACAAGAGACACTCATGTTAATGTAACACTTGTTACAAAGAACAAGAGACACTCATGTTAATGTAACACTTGTTACAAAGAACAAGAGACACTCATGTTAATGTAACACTTGTTACAAAGAACAAGAGACACTCATGTTAATATAACACTTGTTACAAAGAACAAGAGACACTCATGTTAATGTAACACTTGTTACAAAGAACAAGAGACACTCGTGTTAATATAACACTTGTTACAAAGAACAAAGAGACACTCGTGTTAATATAACACTTGTTACAAAGAACAAGAGACACTCATGTTAATGTAACACTTGTTACAAAGAACAAGAGACACTCATGTTAATGTAACACTTGTTACAAAGAACAAAGAGACACTCATGTTAATATAACACTTGTTACAAAGAACAAGAGACACTCATGTTAATGTAACACTTGTTACAAAGAACAAGAGACACTCATGTTAATATAACACTTGTTACAAAGAACAAGAGACACTCATGTTAATGTAACACTTGTTACAAAGAACAAGAGACACTCGTGTTAATGTAACACTTGTTACAAAGAACAAGAGACACTCATGTTAATGTAACACTTGTTACAAAGAACAAGAGACACTCATGTTAATATAACACTTGTTACAAAGAACAAGAGACACTCATGTTAATGTAACACTTGTTACAAAGAACAAGAGACACTCATGTTAATATAACACTTGTTACAAAGAACAAGAGACACTCATGTTAATATAACACTTGTTACAAAGAACAAGAGACACTCATGTTAATGTAACACTTGTTACAAAGAACAAGAGACACTCATGTTAATGTAACACTTGTTACAAAGAACAAGAGACACTCATGTTAATATAACACTTGTTACAAAGAACAAGAGACACTCATGTTAATGTAACACTTGTTACAAAAAGAACAAGAGACACTCGTGTTAATATAACACTTGTTACAAAGAACAAGAGACACTCGTGTTAATGTAACACTTGTTACAAAGAACAAGAGACACTCATGTTAATATAACACTTGTTACAAATAACAAGAGACACTCATGTTAATATAACACTTGTTACAAAGAACAAGAGACACTCATGTTAATGTAACACTTGTTACAAAGAACAAG
The DNA here is from genome assembly GCF_004210375.1 of Tachypleus tridentatus. Classification (NCBI taxonomy): domain Eukaryota; kingdom Metazoa; phylum Arthropoda; class Merostomata; order Xiphosura; family Limulidae; genus Tachypleus; species Tachypleus tridentatus. Next base: position 58,569,732 of record NC_134827.1, read on the forward strand.
AGACACTCATGTTAATGTAACACTTGTTACAAAGAACAAGAGACACTCATGTTAATATAACACTTGTTACAAAGAACAAGAGACACTCATGTTAATGTAACACTTGTTACAAAAGAACAAGAGACACTCATGTTAATATAACACTTGTTACAAAGAACAAGAGACACTCGTGTTAATATAACACTTGTTACAAAGAACAAAGAGACACTCATGTTAATGTAACACTTGTTACAAAGAACAAGAGACACTCATGTTAATATAACACTTGTTACAAAGAACAAGAGACACTCATGTTAATGTAACACTTGTTACAAAGAACAAGAGACACTCATGTTAATGTAACACTTGTTACAAAGAACAAGAGACACTCATGTTAATATAACACTTGTTACAAAGAACAAGAGACACTCATGTTAATGTAACACTTGTTACAAAGAAAAGAGACACTCATGTTAATATAACACTTGTTACAAAGAACAAGAGACACTCATGTTAATATAACACTTGTTACAAAGAACAAGAGAACTCATGTTAATGTAACACTTGTTACAAAGAACAAGAGACACTCATGTTAATGTAACACTTGTTACAAAGAACAAGAGACACTCATGTTAATGTAACACTTGTTACAAAGAACAAGAGACACTCGTGTTAATGTAACACTTGTTACAAAGAACAAGAGACACTCATGTTAATGTAACACTTGTTACAAAGAAGAACAAAGACACTCATGTTAATGTAACACTTGTTACAAAGAACAAGAGACACTCATGTTAATATAACACTTGTTACAAAGAACAAGAGACACTCATGTTAATGTAACACTTGTTACAAAGAACAAGAGACACTCATGTTAATGTAACACTTGTTACAAAGTTACTCATGTTAATATAACACTTGTTACAAAGAACAAGAGACACTCATGTTAATGTAACACTTGTTACAAAGAACAAGAGACACTCATGTTAATATAACACTTGTTACAAAGAACAAGAGACACTCATGTTAATGTAACACTTGTTACAAAGAACAAGAGACACTCATGTTAATGTAACACTTGTTACAAAGAACAAGAGACACTCATGTTAATATAACACTTGTTACAAAGAACAAGAGACACTCATGTTAATATAACACTTGTTACAAAGAACAAGAGACACTCATGTTAATGTAACACTTGTTACAAAGAACAAAAGAGAACTCATGTTAATATAACACTTGTTACAAAGAACTAGAGACACTCATGTTAATGTAACACTTTTTACAAAGAAAAAGAGACACTCATGTTAATGTAACACTTGTTACAAAGAACAAGAAAACTCGTGTTAATATAACACTTGTTACAAAGAACAAGAGACACTCATGTTAATGTAACACTTGTTACAAAGAACAAGAGACACTCATGTTAATATAACACTTGTTACAAAGAACAAGAGACACTCATGTTAATATAACACTTGTTACAAAGAACAAGAGACACTCATGTTAATGTAACACTTGTTACAAAGAACAAGAGACACTCATGTTAATATAACACTTGTTACAAAGAACAAGAGACACTCATGTTAATGTAACACTTGTTACAAAGAACAAGAGACACTCATGTTAATGTAACACTTGTTACAAAGAACAAGAGACACTCATGTTAATGTAACACTTGTTACAAAGAACAAGAGACACTCATGTTAATATAACACTTGTTACAAAGAACAAGAGACACTCATGTTAATGTAACACTTGTTACAAAGAACAAGAGAACTCGTGTTAATGTAACACTTGTTACAAAGAACAAGAGACACTCATGTTAATGTAACACTTGTTACAAAGAACAAGAGACACTCATGTTAATATAACACTTGTTACAAAGAACTAGAGACACTCATGTTAATGTAACACTTTTTACAAAGAACAAGAGACACTCATGTTAATGTAACACTTGTTACAAAGAACAAAAGAACTCATGTTAATATAACACTTGTTACAAAGAACAAGAGACACTCATGTTAATGTAACACTTGTTACAAAGAACAAGAGACACTCATGTTAATGTAACACTTGTTACAAAGAACAAGAGACACTCATGTTAATGTAACACTTGTTACAAAGAACAAGAGACACTCATGTTAATGTAACACTTGTTACAAAGAACAAGAGACACTCATGTTAATATAACACTTGTTACAAAGAACAAGAGACACTCATGTTAATGTAACACTTGTTACAAAGAACAAGAGACACTCTAACATGTTAAGAGACACTAACACTTGTTACAAAGAACAAGAGACACTCATGTTAATATAACACTTGTTACAAAGAACAAGAGACACTCATGTTAATGTAACACTTGTTACAAAGAACAAGAGACACTCATGTTAATATAACACTTGTTACAAAGAACAAGAGACACTCATGTTAATGTAACACTTGTTACAAAGAACAAGAGACACTCATGTTAATATAACACTTGTTACAAAGAACAAGAGACACTCATGTTAATGTAACACTTGTTACAAAGAACAAGAGACACTCATGTTAATATAACACTTGTTACAAAGAACGTGTTAATGTAACAGAGAACAACTCATGTTAATGTAACACTTGTTACAAAGAACAAGAGACACTCATGTTAATGTAACACTTGTTACAAACAACTAGAGACACTCATGTTAATATAACACTTGTTACAAAGAACAAGAGACACTCATGTTAATGTAACACTTGTTACAAAGAACAAGAGACACTCATGTTAATGTAACACTTGTTACAAAGAACAAGAGACACTCATGTTAATATAACACTTGTTACAAAGAACAAGAGACACTCATGTTAATGTAACACTTGTTACAAAGAACAAGAGACACTCATGTTAATATAACACTTGTTACAAAGAACAAGAGACACTCGTGTTAATGTAACACTTGTTACAAAGAACAAGAGACACTCATGTTAATGTAACACTTGTTACAAAGAACAAGAGACACTCGTGTTAATATAACACTTGTTACAAAGAACAAGAGACACTCATGTTAATGTAACACTTGTTACAAAGAACAAGAGAACTCGTGTTAATATAACACTTGTTACAAAGAACAAGAGACACTCATGTTAATGTAACACTTGTTACAAAGAACAAGAGAACTCGTGTTAATATAACACTTGTTACAAAGAACAAGAGACACTCGTGTTAATATAACACTTGTTACAAAGAACAAGAGACACTCATGTTAATATAACACTTGTTACAAAGAACAAGAGACACTCGTGTTAATGTAACACTTGTTACAAAGAACAAAGAACTCGTGTTAATATAACACTTGTTACAAACAAGAGACACTCGTTAATGTAACACTTGTTAGAAAGAACAAGAAACAATCATGTTAATATAACACTTGTTTCAAAGAGTAAGACACAAACATATTAATATAACACTTTTATCAATGGACAAAAGACACTCGTGTTAATGTAACACTTGTTACAAAGAACAAAAAACTCGTATTAATATAACACTTATTACAAAGAACAAGAGACACTCATGTTAATGTAACACTTATTACAAAGAACAAGAAACACTCATGTTTATGTAACACTTGTTACAAAGAAAAAGAAACAATCATGTTAATCTAACACATGTTTCAATAAACAAGAGACACTGATGTCAATATAACACTTGTTACAAAGAACAAGAGACACTCATGTTAATGTAACACTTGTTACAAAGAACAAGAGAACTCGTGTTAATGTAACACTTGTTACAAAGAACAAGAGACACTCATGTTAATGTAACACTTGTTACAAAGAACAAGAAAACTCGTGTTAATATAACACTTGTTACAAAGAACAAGAGACACTCATGTTAATGTAACACTTGTTACAAAGAACAAGAGACACTCATGTTAATGTAACACTTGTTACAAAGAACAAGAGAACTTGTGTTAATATAACACTTGTTACAAACAAAAGAGACACTCATGTTAATGTAACACTTGTTACAAAGAACAAGAGACACTCGTGTTAATGTAACACTTGTTACAAAGAACAAGAAGACACTCATGTTAATATAACACTTGTTACAAAGAACAAGAGACACTCATGTTAATGTAACACTTGTTACAAAGAAAAAGAAACAATCATGTTAATATAACACTTGTTACAAAGAACAAGAGACACTGATGTTAATATAACACTTGTTACAAAGAACAAGAGACACTCATGTTAATGTAACACTTGTTACACAGGAAGAGACACTCATGTTAATATAACACTTGTTACAAAGAACAAGAGACACTGATGTTTATGTAACACTTGTTACAAAGAACAAGAGAACTCGTGTTAATGTAACACTTGTTACAAAGAACAAAAGACACTCATGTTAATATAACACTTGTTACAAAGAACAAGAGACACTCGTGTTAATGTAACACTTGCTACAAAAAAAAGAGACACTCATGTTAATGTAACACTTGTTACAAAGAACAAGAGACACTTTGTTAATATAACACTTGTTACAAAGAACAAGAGACACTCGTGTTAATGTAACACTTGTTACAAAGAACAAAGACACTGATGTTAATATAACACTTCTTACAAAGAACTAGAGACACTCGTGTTAATATAACACTTGTTACAAAGAACAAGAGACACTCATGTTAATGTAACACTTGTTACAAAGAACAAGAGACACTCGTGTTAATGTAACACTTGTTACAAAGAACAAGAGACACTCATGTTAATATAACACTTGTTACAAAGAACAAGAGACACTCATGTTTATGTAACACTTGTTACAAAGAAAAAGAGACACTCTTGTTAATATAACACTTGTTACAAAGAACAAGAGACACTCGTGTTAATGTAACACTTGTTACAAAAAAAAGAGACACTCATGTTAATGTAACACTTGTTAACAAACAAAGAACAAGAGAACTCGTGTTAATATAACACTTGTTACAAAGAAAAGAGAACTCGTGTTAATATAACACTTGTTACAAAGAACAAGAGACACTCTTGTTAATGTAACACTTGTTACAAACAACAAGAACTCGTGTTAATGTAACACTTGTTACAAAGAACAAGAGAACTCGTGTTAATATAACACTTGTTACAAAGAACACGAGACACTCATTTTAATATAACACTTGTTACAAACAAGAGAATTCGTTTTTATGTAACACTTGTTACAAACAAGAGAACTCGTTTTTATGTAACACTTGTTACAAAGAACAAAAGACCATCATGTCAATGTAACAGTTCTTAAAAAGAACAAGAGACACTCGTGTTAATGTAATACTTGTTACAAAGAATGAGAAAACTTGTGCTAATATAAAACTTATTACAAAAAGAAGAGACAATAATCTTTATGTAACACTTCTTACAAAGAACATGAAACAATCATGTTAATATAACACTTGTTTCAAAGAATAAGACAACAATATTTATTTAACACTTTTTTCAATGGACAAAAGACACTCGTGTTAATGTAAGACTTATTACATAGAACAAGAAACACTCATGTTTATGTAACACTTGTTACACAGGAAGAGACACTCATGATAATATAACATTTGTTATAAAGAGCAAGAGACACTCATGTTAATATAACACTTGTTACAAAGAACAAGAGACACTCGTGTTAATATAACACTTGTTACAAAGAACAAGAGACACTCATGTTAATGTAACACTTGTTACAAAGAACAAGAGACACTCATGTTAATGTAACACTTGTTACAAAGAACAAGAGACACTCATGTTAATGTAACACTTGTTACAAAGAACAAGAAACAATCATGTTAATATAACACTTGTTACAAAGAACAAGAGACACTCATGTTAATGTACTTGTTACAAAGAAAAAGAAACAGATGTTAACACTCATGTTAATATAACACTTGTTACAAAGAACAAGAGACACTCATGTTAATGTAACACTTGTTACAAAGAAAGAGACACTCATGTTAATATAACACTTGTTACAAAGAACAACAGACACTCATGTTTATGTAACACTTGTTACAAAGAAAAAGAATCATGTTAATTAACACGTTTCAATAAACAAGAGACACAGATGTCAATATAACACTTGTTACAAAGAACAAGAGAACTCGTTTTATGTAATACTTGTTACAAAGAACAAGAGACACTCATGTTAATGTAACACTTGTTACAAAGAACAAGAAAACTCGTGTTAATATAACACTTGTCACAAAGAACAAGAGACACTCATGTTTATGTAACACTTGTTACAAAGAACAAGAAAACTCGTGTTAATATAACACTTGTTACAAAGAACAAGAGACACTCATGTTAATGTAACACTTGTTAAAAGAACAAAAGACACTCTGTTAATGTAACACTTGTTACAAAGAACGAGAACTTGTGTTAATATAACACTTGTGACAAAAAAGAGACACTCATGTTAATGTAACACTTGTTAGAAAGAACAAGGGACACTCGTGTTAATGTAACACTTGTTAAAAAGAACAATTAACCTCATGTCAATATAACACTTATTACATATAACCAGAAACACTCATGTTTATGTAACACTTGTTACAAAGAAAAAGAAACAATCATGTTAATCTAACACATGTTTCAAAGAACAAAAGACACTGATGCCAATATAACACTTGTTACAAAGAACATGAGACACTCATGTTAATGTAACACTTGTTACACAGGAAGAGACACTCATGTTAATATAATACTTGTTACAAAGGACAACAGACACTGATGATTATGTAACATTTGTTACAAAGAGCAAGAGACACTCATGTTAATATAACACTTGTTACAAAGAACAAGAGACACTCGTGTTAATGAAACACTTGTTACAAAGAAAAAGAGACACTCGTGTTAACGTAACACTTGTTACACAAAAAGAGACATTTTTTAATATAACACTTGTTAGAAAGAACAAGAAACACTCGTGTTAATGTAACACTTGTTACAAAGAACAAGACACTGATGTCAATATCACATTTGTTACAAAGAACAAGAAAACTCGTGTTAATATAACACTTGTTACAAAGAACAAGAGACACACGTGTTAATGTAACACTTGTTAAAAAGAACAAGTAACCTCATGTCAATATAACACTTATTACATAGAACAAGAAACACTCATGTTTATGTAACACTTGTAACAAAGAAAAAGAAACAATCATGTTAATCTAACACATATTTCAAAGAACAAGAGACACTGATGTCAATATAACACTTGTTACAAAGAACATGAAAAACACATGTTAATGTAACACTTTATACACAGAAAGAGACACTCATGTTAATTTAACACTTGTTACAAAAAACAAGAGAACTCGTGTTAATGTAACACTTGTTACACAGAAAGAGACACTCTTGTTAACATAACACTTGTTAGAAAGAACACTTGTTAATTAAAGAATAAAGAACAAGAGACACTCATGTTAATGTAACGCTTGTTATAAACAACAAGAGAACTCGTGTTAATATAACACTTCTTACAATGAACAAGAGACACTCGTGTTAATCTAACACTTGTTACACTCGTGTTAATATAACACTTGTTTTAAAAAACAAGAGACACTCATGTTAATATAACACTTCTTACAAAGAACAAGAGACACTCGTGTTAATGTAACACTTGTTACACAGAAAGAGACACTCGTATTAATATAACACTTGTTACAAACAAGGGAACTCGTTTTTATGTAACACTTCTTATAAAGAACATGAAACATTCATGTTAATATAACACTTGTTTCAAGGAATAAGAGACAACCATATTAATATAACACTTTTATCAATGGACAAAAGACACTCGTGTTAATGTAACACTTGTTACAAAGAAGAAAAAAAACTCGTATTGATATTACACCTATTACAAAGAACAAGAGACACTCATGTTAATGTAACACTTATTACATAGAACAAGAAACACTCATGTTTATGTAGCACTTGTTACAAAGAAAAAGAAACAATCATGTTAATCTAACATGTTTCAATAAACAAGAGACACTGATGTCAATATAACACTTGTTACAAAGAACAAGAGACACTCACGGTATTGTAACACTTGTTACAAAGAACAAGAGAACTCGTTTTTATGTAACACTTGTTACAAAGAACAAGAGACACTCATGTTTATGTAACACTTGTTACAAAGAACAAGAAAACTCGTGTTCATATAAGACTTGTCACAAAGAGCAAGAGACACTCATGTTAATGTAACACTTGTTAAAAAGAATAAAAGACACTCTGTTAATGTAACACTTGTTACAAAGAACGAGAACTTGTGTTAATATAACACTTGTGACAAAAAAGAGACACTCATGTTAATGTAACACTTGTTAGAAAGAACAAGGGACACTCGTGTTAATGTAACACTTGTTAAAAAGAACAATTAACCTCATGTCAATATAACACTTATTACATATAACCAGAAACACTCATGTTTATGTAACACTTGTTACAAAGAAAAAGAAACAATCATGTTAATCTAACACATGTTTCAAAGAACAAGAGACACTGATGCCAATATAACACTTGTTACAAAGAACATGAGACACTCATGTTAATGTAACACTTGTTACACAGGAAGAGACACTCATGTTAATATAACACTTGTTACAAAGGACAACAGACACTGATGATTATGTAACAATTGTTACAAGGAACAAGAGAACTCGTGTAATTGTAACATTTGTTACAAAGAGCAAGAGACACTCATGTTAATATAACACTTGTTACAAAGAACAAGAGACACTCGTGTTAATGAAACACTTGTTACAAAGAAAAAGAGACACTCGTGTTAACGTAACACTTGTTACACAAAAAGAGACATTTTTTAATATAACACTTGTTAGAAAGAACAAGAAACACTCGTGTTAATGTAACACTTGTTACAAAGAACAAGACACTGATGTCAATATCACATTTGTTACAAAGAACAAGAAAACTCGTGTTAATATAACACTTGTAACAAAGAACAAGAGACACTCATGTTTATGTAACACTTGTTACAAAGAACAAGGGACACTCGTGTTAATGTAACACTTGTTAAAAAGAACAAGTAACCTCATGTCAATATAACACTTATTACATATAACCAGAAACACTCATGTTTATGTAACACTTGTTACACAAAAAGAGACACTCTTGTTAATATAACACTTGTTAGAAAGAACAAGAGACCCTCGTGTTAATGTAACACTTGTTACACAGAAAGAGACACTCTTGTTAATGTAACACTTCTTAAAAAGAAAAAAAGAACTCGTGTTGATATAACACTTGTTAAAAAGAACAAGAGAACTCGTGTTAATATAACACTTATTACAAAGAACAAGAGACACTCTTGTTATTGTAACGATTTGTTACAAACAAGAGAACTCGTGTTAATGTAACACTTGTTTTGAAGAAGAAGAGAACTCGTGTTAATATAACACTTGTTACAAAGAACACGAGACACTCATTTTAATATAACACTTGTTACAAACAAGAGAACTCGTTTTTATGTAACACTTGTTACAAAGAACAAAGAGAACTCGTTTTTATGTAACACTTGTTACAAAGAACAAAAGACCATCATGTCAATGTAACAGTTCTTAAAAAGAACAAGAGACACTCGTGTTAATGTAATACTTGTTACAAAGAATGAGAAAACTTGTGCTAATATAAAACTTATTACAAAAAGAAGAGACAATCATGTTTATGTAACACTTGTTACAAAGAACATGAAACAATCATGTTAATATAACACTTGTTAACAAAGAAAAGACAACAATATTTATTTAACACAATGGACAAAAGACACTCGTGTTAATGTAACACTTGTTACAAAGAACAAGAAACACTCATGTTTATGTAACACTTGTTACAAAGCAAGAGACACTCATGTTAATATAACACTTGTTACAAAGAACAAGAGACACTCATGTTAATATAACACTTGTTACAAAGAACAAGAGACACTCGTGTTAATATAACACTTGTTACAAAGAACAAGAAACACTCGTGTTAATATAACACTTGTTACAAAGAACAAGAGACACTCATGTTAATGTAACACTTGTTACAAAGAACAAGAGACACTCATGTTAATGTAACACTTGTTACAAAGAACAAGAGACACTCATGTTAATATAACACTTGTTACAAAGAACAAGAGACACTCATGTTAATGTAACACTTGTTACAAAGAAAAAGAGACACTCATGTTAATATAACACTTGTTACAAAGAACAAGAGACACTCATGTTAATTAATATAACACTTGTTATGTAACAGAACAAGAGACACTCATGTTAATGTAACACTTGTTACAAAGAACAAGAGACACTCATGTTAATATAACACTTTTTACAAAGAACAAGAGACACTCATGTTAATATAACACTTGTTACAAAGAACAAGAGACACTCATGTTAATGTAACACTTGTTACAAAGAACAAGAGACACTCATGTTAATATAACACTTGTTACAAAGAACAAGAGACACTCATGTTAATGTAACACTTGTTACAAAGAACAAGAGACACTCATGTTAATGTAACACTTGTTACAAAGAACAAGAGAACTCGTGTTAATATAACACTTGTTACAAAGAACAAGAGACACTCATGTTAATGTAACACTTGTTACAAAGAACAAGAGACACTCATGTTAATGTAACACTTGTTACAAAGAACAAGAGAACTCGTGTTAATATAACACTTGTTACAAAGAACAAGAGACACTCATGTTAATGTAACACTTGTTACAAAGAACAAGAGACACTCGTGTTAATGTAACACTTGTTACAAAGAACAAGAGACACTCATGTTAATATAACACTTGTTACAAAGAACAAGAGACACTCATGTTAATGTAACACTTGTTACAAAGAACAAGAGACACTCATGTTAATATAACACTTGTTACAAAGAACAAGAGACACTCATGTTAATGTAACACTTGTTACAAAGAACAAGAGACACTCATGTTAATATAACACTTGTTACAAAGAACAAGAGACACTCATGTTAATATAACACTTGTTACAAAGAACAAGAGACACTCATGTTAATATAACACTTGTTACAAAGAACAAGAGACACTCATGTTAATATAACACTTGTTACAAAGAACAAGAGACACTCGTGTTAATATAACACTTGTTACAAAGAACAAGAGACACTCGTGTTAATATAACACTTGTTACAAAGAACAAGAGACACTCATGTTAATATAACACTTGTTACAAAGAACAAGAGACACTCATGTTAATGTAACACTTGTTACAAAGAAGAAAAGAGACACTCATGTTAATATAACACTTGTTACAAAGAACTAGAGACACTCATGTTAATATAACACTTGTTACAAAGAACAAGAGACACTCATGTTAATGTAACACTTGTTACAAAGAACAAAAGAACTCGTGTTAATATAACACTTGTTACAAAGAACAAGAGACACTCATGTTAATGTAACACTTGTTACAAAAGAACAAGAGACACTCATGTTAATATAACACTTGTTACAAAGAACAAGAGACACTCATGTTAATGTAACACTTGTTACAAAGAACAAGAGACACTCATGTTAATGTAACACTTGTTACAAAAGAACAAGAGACACTCATGTTAATATAACACTTGTTACAAAGAACAAGAGACACTCATGTTAATATAACACTTGTTAAGAAAGAACACTTGTGATAACACAAAAAGAAGAGACATGTTAATATAACACTTGTTACAAAGAACAAGAGACACTCATGTTAATGTAACACTTGTTACAAAGAACAAGAGACACTCATGTTAATATAACACTTGTTACAAAAGAACAAGAGACACTCATGTTAATATAACACTTGTTACAAAGAACAAGAGACACTCATGTTAATGTAACACTTGTTACAAAGAACAAGAGACACTCATGTTAATATAACACTTGTTACAAAGAAAGAGACACTCTTGTTAATATAACACTTGTTACAAAGAACAGGTGACATTCGTGTTAATGTAACACTTGTTACAAAGAACAAGAGAACTCATGTTAATATAACACTTGTTACAAAGAACAAGAGACACTCATGTTAATGTAACACTTGTTACAAAGAACAAGAGACACTCATGTTAATGTAACACTTGTTACAAAGAACTAGACACTCATGTTAATATAACACTTTTTACAAAGAACAAGAGACACTCATGTTAATGTAACACTTGTTACAAAGAAAAAAGAACTCGTGTTAATATAACAGTTGTTACAAAGAACTAGAGACACTCATGTTAATGTAACACTTGTTAAAAAGAACCAGAGACACTCATGTTAATGTAACACTTGTTACAAAGAACAAGAGACACTCATGTTAATATAACACTTGTTACAAAGAACAAGAGACACTCATGTTAATGTAACACTTGTTACAAAGAACAAGAGACACTCATGTTAATGTAACACTTGTTACAAAGAACAAGAGACACTCATGTTAATGTAACACTTGTTACAAAGAACAAGAGACACTCATGTTAATGTAACACTTGTTACAAAGAACAAGAGACACTCATGTTAATATAACACTTGTTACAAAGAACAAGAGACACTCATGTTAATGTAACACTTGTTACAAAGAACAAGAGACACTCATGTTAATGTAACACTTGTTACAAAGAACAAGAGACACTCATGTTAATATAACACTTGTTACAAAGAACAAGAGACACTCATGTTAATGTAACACTTGTTACAAAGAACAAGAGACACTCATGTTAATATAACACTTGTTACAAAGAACAAGAGACACTCATGTTAATGTAACACTTGTTACAAAGAACAAGAGACACTCATGTTAATGTAACACTTGTTACAAAGAACAAGAGAACTCGTGTTAATATAACACTTGTTACAAAGAACAAGAGACACTCATGTTAATGTAACACTTGTTACAAAGAACAAGAGACACTCATGTTAATGTAACACTTGTTACAAAGAACAAGAGACACTCGTGTTAATATAACACTTGTTACAAAGAACAAGAGACACTCATGTTAATGTAACACTTGTTACAAAGAACAAGAGACACTCGTGTTAATATAACACTTGTTACAAAGAAAAGAATGTAACACTTGTTACAAAGAAAAAGAGACACTCATGTTAATATAACACTTGTTACAAAGAACAAGAGACACTCATGTTAATGTAACACTTGTTACAAAGAACAAGAGACACTCATGTTAATATAACACTTGTTACAAAGAACAAGAGACACTCATGTTAATATAACACTTGTTACAAAGAACGAGACACTCATGTTAATGTAACACTTGTTACAAAGAACAAGAGACAATCATGTTAATGTAACACTTGTTACAAAGAACAAGAGACACTCATGTTAATATAACACTTGTTACAAAGAACAAGAGACACTCATGTTAATATAACACTTGTTACAAGAACAAAACTCGTGTTAATGTAACACATGTTACAAAGAACTAGAGACTCATGTTAATATAACACTTTACAAAGAACAAGAGACACTCATGTTAATGTAACACTTGTTACAAAGAAAAAAAGAACTCATGTTAATGAAACACTTGTTACAAAGAACAAGAGACACTCATGTTAATATAACACTTGTTACAAAGAACAAGAGACACTCATGTTAATGTAACACTTGTTACAAAGAACAAGAGACACTCATGTTAATGTAACACTTGTTACAAAGAACAAGAGACACTCATGTTAATATAACACTTGTTACAAAGAACAAGAGACACTCATGTTAATATAACACTTGTTACAAAGAACAAGAGACACTCATGTTAATGTAACACTTGTGACAAAGAACAAGAGACACTCGTGTTAATATAACACTCGTTACAAAGAAAGAGACACTCTTGTTAATATAACACATGTTACAGAGAACAGGAGACACTCATGTTAATATAACACTTGTTACAATGTTAATGTAAACAAAGAGACACTCATGTTAATGTAACACTTGTTACAAAGAACAAAGAAAACTCATGTTAATATAACACTTGTTACAAAGAACAAGAGACACTCATGTTAATGTAACACTTGTTACAAAGAACAAGAGACACTCATGTTAATGTAACACTTGTTACAAAGAAAAGAGACACTCTTGTTAATATAAAACTTGTTACAAAGAACAGGAGACACTCATGTTAATATAACACTTGTTACAAAGAACAAGAGACACTCATGTTAATGTAACACTTGTTACAAAGAACAAGAGACACTCGTGTTAATATAACACTTGTTACAAAGAACAAGAGACACTCATGTTAATGTAACACTTGTTACAAAGAACAAGAAACACTCATGTTAATATAACACTTGTTACAAAGAACAAGAGACACTCATGTTAATGTAACACTTGTTAAAAGAACAAGAACAAGACACTCATGTTAATGTAACACTTGTTACAAAGAACAAGAGAACTCGTGTTAATATAACACTTGTTACAAAGAACAAGAGACACTCATGTTAATGTAACACTTGTTACAAAGAACAAGAGACACTCGTGTTAATGTAACACTTGTTACAAAGAACAAGAAACACTCATGTTAATATAACACTTGTTACAAAGAACAAGAGACACTCATGTTAATGTAACACTTGTTACAAAGAAAAGAAACAATCATGTTAATGTAACACTTGTTACAAAGAACAAGAGACACTGATGTTAATATAACACTTGTTACAAAGAACAAGAGACACTCATGTTAATGTAACACTTGTTACAAAGAACAAGAGACACTCATGTTAATATAACACTTGTTACAAAGAACAAGAGACACTCATGTTAATGTAACACTTGTTACAAAGAACAAAGACACTCATGTTAAGTAACACTTGTTACAAGAAACACTCATGTTAATATAACACTTGTTACAAAGAACAAGAGACACTCATGTTAATATAACACTTGTTACAAAGAACAAGAGACACTCGTGTTAATGTAACACTTGTTACAAAGAAAAGAGACACTCATGTTAATATAACACTTGTTACAAAGAACAAGAGACACTCGTGTTAATGTAACACTTGTTACAAAGAACAAGAGACACTCATGTTAATATAACACTTGTTACAAAGAACAAGAGACACTCGTGTTAATATAACACTTGTTACAAAGAACAAGAGACACTCGTGTTAATGTAACACTTGTTACAAAGAACAAGAGACACTCATGTTAATGTAACACTTGTTACAAAGAACAAGAGACACTCATGTTAATGTAACACTTGTTACAAAGAACAAGAGACATTCATGTTAATATAACACTTGTTACAAAGAACATGTTAATGTAACACTTGTTAAAAAACACTCATGTTAATGTAACACTTGTTACAAAGAACAAGAGACACTCATGTTAATGTAACACATGTTACAAAGAACAAGAGACATATTTGTTAATGTAACACTTGTTAAAAGAACAAGAGACACTCATGTTAATATAACACTTGTTACAAAGAGCAAGAGACACTCATGTTAATGTAACACTTGTTACAAAAAGAACAAGAACACTTGTTCAAAGAACAAGTGTTAATGTTAATAACACTTGTTACAAAGAACAAGAGACACTCGTGTTAATGTAACACTTGTTACAAAGAACAAGAGAACTCGTGTTAATGTAACACTTGTTACAAAGAACAAGAGACACTCATGTTAATATAACACTTGTTACAAAGAACAAGAGACACTCGTGTTAATGTAACACTTGTTACAAAGAACAAGAGACACTCGTGTTAATATAACACTTGTTACAAAGAAAGAGACACTCGTGTTAATGTAACACTTGTTACAAAGAACAAGAGACACTCATGTTAATATAACACTTGTTACAAAGAACAAGAGACACTCATGTTAATATAACACTTGTTACAAAGAACAAGAGACACTCGTGTTAATGTAACACTTGTTACAAAGAAGAAAAAACACTCATGTTAATATAACACTTGTTACAAAGAACAAGAGACACTCATGTTAATGTAACACTTGTTACAAAGAACAAGAAACACTCATGTTAATGTAACACTTGTTACAAAGAAAAAGAAACACTCATGTTAATATAACACTTGTTACAAAGAACAAGAGACACTCATGTTAATATAACACTTGTTACAAAGAACAAGAGACACTCATGTTAATGTAACACTTGTTACAAAGAACAAGAGACACTCATGTTAATGTAACACTTGTTACAAAGAACAAGAGACACTCATGTTAATATAACACTTGTTACAAAGAACAAGAGACACTCGTGTTAATATAACACTTGTTAAAAGAACAGAGACACTCATGTTAATGTAACACTTGTTACAAAGAACAAGAGACACTCATGTTAATGTAACACTTATTACAAAGAACAAAAGACACTCATGTTAATGTAACACTTGTTACAAAGAACAAAAGAACTCGTGTTAATATAACACTTGTTACAAAAAAAAGAGACACTCATGTTAATGTAACACTTGTTACAAAGAACAAAAGAGACACTCGTGTTAATGTAACACTTGTTAAAACTCGTGTTAATATAACACTTGTTACAAAGAACAAGAGACACTCATGTTAATATAACACTTGTTACAAAGAACAAGAGACACTCATGTTAATGTAACACTTGTTACAAAGAAAAAGAAACAATCATGTTAATATAACACTTGTTACAAAGAACAAGAGACACTCATGTTAATATAACACTTGTTACAAAGAACAAGAGACACTCATGTTAATGTAACACTTGTTACAAAGAACAAGAGACACTCATGTTAATATAACACTTGTTACAAAGAACAAGAGACACTCATGTTAATGTAACACTTGTTACAAAGAACAAGAGAACTCGTGTTAATGTAACACTTGTTACAAAGAACAAGAGACACTCATGTTAATATAACACTTGTTACAAAGAACAAGAGACACTCGTGTTAATGTAACACTTGTTACAAAGAACAAGAGACACTCATGTTAATGTAACACTTGTTACAAAGAAAAGAGACACTCATGTTAATATAACACTTGTTACAAAGAACAAGAGACACTCATGTTAATGTAACACTTGTTACAAAGAACAAGAGACACTCATGTTAATGTAACACTTGTTACAAAGAACAAGAGAACTCATGTTAATATAACACTTGTTACAAAGAACAAGAGACACTCATGTTAATGTAACACTTGTTACAAAGAACAAGAGACACTCATGTTAATGTAACACTTGTTACAAAGAACAAGAGACACTCATGTTAATATAACACTTGTTACAAAGAACAAGAGACACTCATGTTAATGTAACACTTGTTACAAAGAAAAGAGACACTCATGTTAATATAACACTTGTTACAAAGAACAAGAGACACTCGTGTTAATGTAACACTTGTTACAAAGAACAAGAGACACTCATGTTAATGTAACACTTGTTACAAAGAACAAAGAGACACTCATGTTAATGTAACACTTGTTAAAAGAACAAGAGAACTCGTGTTAATATAACACTTGTTACAAAGAACAAGAGACACTCATGTTAATGTAACACTTGTTACAAAGAACAAGAGACACTCGTGTTAATGTAACACTTGTTACAAAGAACAAGAGACACTCATGTTAATGTAACACTTGTTACAAAGAACAAGAGACACTCATGTTAATATAACACTTGTTACAAAGAACAAGAGACACTCATGTTAATGTAACACTTGTTACAAAGAACAAGAGACACTCATGTTAATGTAACACTTGTTACAAAGAACAAGAGACACTCATGTTAATGTAACACTTGTTACAAAGAACAAGAGACACTCATGTTAATATAACACTTGTTACAAAGAACAAGAGACACTCATGTTAATGTAACACTTGTTACAAAGAACAAGAGACACTCATGTTAATATAACACTTGTTACAAAGAACAAGAGACACTCATGTTAATGTAACACTTGTTACAAAGAACAAGAGACACTCATGTTAATGTAACACTTGTTACAAAGAACAAGAGACACTCATGTTAATGTAACACTTGTTACAAAGAACAAGAGACACTCATGTTAATGTAACACTTGTTACAAAGAACAAGAGACACTCATGTTAATATAACACTTGTTACAAAGAACAAGAGACACTCGTGTTAATATAACACTTGTTACAAAGAACAAGAGACACTCATGTTAATGTAACACTTGTTACAAAGAACAAGAGACACTCATGTTAATGTAACACTTGTTACAAAGAACAAGAGACACTCATGTTAATGTAACACTTGTTACAAAGAACAAAGAGACACTCATGTTAATATAACACTTGTTACAAAGAACAAGAGACACTCATGTTAATGTAACACTTGTTACAAAGAACAAGAGACACTCATGTTAATGTAACACTTGTTACAAAGAACAAGAGACACTCATGTTAATGTAACACTTGTTACAAAGAACAAGAGACACTCATGTTAATGTAACACTTGTTACAAAGAACAAGAGACACTCATGTTAATGTAACACTTGTTACAAAGAACAAGAGACACTCATGTTAATGTAACACTTGTTACAAAGAACAAGAGACACTCATGTTAATGTAACACTTGTTACAAAGAACAAGAGACACTCATGTTAATATAACACTTGTTACAAAGAACAAGAGACACTCATGTTAATGTAACACTTGTTACAAAGAACAAGAGACACTCATGTTAATGTAACACTTGTTACAAAGAACAAGAGACACTCATGTTAATGTAACACTTGTTACAAAGAACAAGAGACACTCATGTTAATGTAACACTTGTTACAAAGAACAAGAGACACTCATGTTAATATAACACTTGTTACAAAGAACAAGAGACACTCATGTTAATGTAACACTTGTTACAAAGAACAAGAGACACTCATGTTAATGTAACACTTGTTACAAAGAACAAGAGACACTCATGTTAATATAACACTTGTTACAAAGAACAAGAGACACTCATGTTAATGTAACACTTGTTATATAAAGAAAGAACAAGAGACACTCATGTTAATGTAACACTTGTTACAAAGAACTAAAGACACTCATGTTAATATAACACTTGTTACAAAGAACAAGAGACACTCATGTTAATATAACACTTGTTACAAAGAACAAGAGACACTCATGTTAATATAACACTTGTTACAAAGAACAAGAGACACTCATGTTAATGTAACACTTGTTACAAAGAAGAAAGAGACACTCGTGTTAATATAACACTTGTTACAAAGAACAAGAGACACTCATGTTAATGTAACACTTGTTACAAAGAACAAGAGACACTCATGTTAATATAACACTTGTTACAAAGAACAAGAGACACTCGTGTTAATGTAACACTTGTTACAAAGAACAAGAGACACTCATGTTAATGTAACACTTGTTTACAAAGAAAAGAGACACTCGTGTTAATATAACACTTGTTACAAAGAACAAGAGACACTCATGTTAATGTAACACTTGTTACAAAGAACAAGAGACACTCATGTTAATATAACACTTGTTACAAAGAACAAGGGACATTCATGTTAATGTAACACTTGTTACAAAGAACAAGAGACACTCATGTTAATGTAACACTTCTTACAAAGAACAAGAGACACTCATGTTAATATAACACTTGTTACAAAGAACAAGAGACACTCGTGTTAATGTAACACTTGTTACAAAGAACAAGAGACACTCATGTTAATGTAACACTTGTTACAAAGAACAAGAGACACTCATGTTAATGTAACACTTGTTACAAAGAACAAGAGACACTCATGTTAATGTAACACTTGTTACAAAGAAAAAACACTCATGTTAATATAACACTTGTTACAAAGAACAAGAGACACTCGTGTTAATGTAACACTTGTTACAAAGAACAAGAGACACTCATGTTAATGTAACACTTGTTACAAAGAACAAAAGACACTCATGTTAATATAACACTTGTTACAAAGAACAAGAGACACTCATGTTAATGTAACACTTGTTACAAAGAACAAGAGACACTCATGTTAATATAACACTTGTTACAAAGAACAAGAGACACTCATGTTAATGTAACACTTGTTACAAAGAACAAGAGACACTCATGTTAATATAACACTTGTTACAAAGAACAAGAGACACTCATGTTAATGTAACACTTGTTACAAAGAACAAGAGACACTCATGTTAATGTAACACTTGTTACAAAGAACAAGAGACACTCATGTTAATATAACACTTGTTACAAAGAACAAGAGACACTCATGTTAATGTAACACTTGTTACAAAGAACAAGAGACACTCATGTTAATATAACACTTGTTACAAAGAACAAGAGACACTCATGTTAATGTAACACTTGTTACAAAGAACAAGAGACACTCATGTTAATGTAACACTTGTTACAAAGAACAAGAGACACTCATGTTAATGTAACACTTGTTACAAAGAACAAGAGACACTCATGTTAATGTAACACTTGTTACAAAGAACAAGAGACACTCATGTTAATGTAACACTTGTTACAAAGAACAAGAGACACTCATGTTAATGTAACACTTGTTACAAAGAACAAGAGACACTCATGTTAATGTAACACTTGTTACAAAGAACAAGAAACACTCACGTTAATATAACACTTGTTACAAAGAACAAGAGACACTCATGTTAATATAACACTTGTTACAAAGAAAAAGAGACACTCATGTTAATGTAACACTTGTTACAAAGAACAAGAGACACTCATGTTAATATAACACTTGTTACAAAGAACAAGAGACACTCATGTTAATGTAACACTTGTTACAAAGAACAAGAGACACTCATGTTAATGTAACACTTGTTACAAAGAACAAGAGACACTCATGTTAATGTAACACTTGTTACAAAGAACAAGAGACACTCATGTTAATATAACACTTGTTACAAAGAACAAGAGACACTCATGTTAATGTAACACTTGTTACAAAGAACAAGAGACACTCATGTTAATGTAACACTTGTTACAAAGAACAAGAGACACTCGTGTTAATATAACACTTGTTACAAAGAACAAGAGACACTCAAGTTAATGTAACACTTGTTACAAAGAACAAGAGACACTCATGTTAATATAACACTTGTTACAAAGAACAAAAGACACTCATGTTAATATAACACTTGTTACAAAGAACAAGAGACACTCATGTTAATGTAACACTTGTTACAAAGAACAAGAGAACTCATGTTAATGTAACACTTGTTACAAAGAACAAGAGACACTCATGTTAATATAACACTTGTTACAAAGAACAAGAGACACTCATGTTAATGTAACACTTGTTACAAAGAACAAGAGACACTCATGTTAATGTAACACTTGTTACAAAGAACAAGAGACACTCATGTTAATATAACACTTGTTACAAAGAACAAGAGACACTCATGTTAATGTAACACTTGTTACAAAGAACAAGAGACACTCGTGTTAATATAACACTTGTTACAAAGAACAAGAGACACTCATGTTAATGTAACACTTGTTACAAAGAACAAGAGACACTCATGTTATATGTAACACTTGTTACACTTGTTACAAAGAACAAGAGACACTCGTGTTAATGTAACACTTGTTACAAAGAACAAGAGACACTCATGTTAATATAACACTTGTTACAAAGAACAAGAGACACTCATGTTAATATAACACTTGTTACAAAGAACAAGAGACACTCATGTTAATATAACACTTGTTACAAAGAACAAGAGACACTCGTGTTAATGTAACACGTTACAAGAGACACTCATGTTAATATAACACTTGTTACAAAGAACAAGAGAGACACTCATGTTAATGTAACACTTGTTACAAAGAACAAGAGACACTCATGTTAATATAACACTTGTTACAAAGAACAAGAGACACTCGTGTTAATATAACACTTGTTACAAAGAACAAGAGAACACTCATGTTAATATAACACTTGTTACAAAGAACAAGAGACACTCGTGTTAATGTAACACTTGTTACAAGAACAAGAGACACTCATGTTAATGTAACACTTGTTACAAAGAACAAGAGACACTCATGTTAATATAACACTTGTTACAAAGAACAAGAGACACTCATGTTAATGTAACACTTGTTACAAAGAACAAGAGACACTCATGTTAATGTAACACTTGTTACAAGAACAAGAGACACTCATGTTAATGTAACACTTGTTACAAAGAACAAGAACACTCATGTTAATATAACACTTGTTACAAAGAACAAGAGACACTCATGTTAATATAACACTTGTTACAAAGAACAAGAGACACTCATGTTAATGTAACACTTGTTACAAAGAAAAGAACAAGATATAACACTCACTGTTAATATAACACTTGTTACAAAGAACAAGAGACACTCATGTTAATGTAACACTTGTTACAAAGAACAAGAGACACTCGTGTTAATATAACACTTGTTACAAAGAACAAGAGACACTCATGTTAATATAACACTTGTTACAAAGAACAAGAGACACTCGTGTTAATGTAACACTTGTTACAAAGAACAAAGAGACACTCATGTTAATGTAACACTTGTTAAAAGAACAAGAGAACTCGTGTTAATATAACACTTGTTACAAAGAACAAGAGACACTCATGTTAATATAACACTTGTTACAAAGAACAAGAGACACTCATGTTAATATAACACTTGTTACAAAGAACAAGAGACACTCATGTTAATATAACACTTGTTACAAAGAAAAAAGAACTCGTGTTAATATAACAGTAGTTACAAAGAACAAAGAGACACTCATGTTAATGTAACACTTGTTACAAAGAACAAGAGACACTCGTGTTAATGTAACACTTGTTACAAAGAACAAGAGACACTCATGTTAATGTAACACTTGTTACAAAGAACAAGAGAACTCGTGTTAATATAACACTTGTTACAAAGAACAAGAGACACTCATGTTAATATAACACTTGTTACAAAGAACAAGAGACACTCATGTTAATGTAACACTTGTTACAAAGAACAAGAGACACTCATGTTAATATAACACTTGTTACAAAGAACTAGAGACACTCATGTTAATGTAACACTTTTTACAAAGAAGAAAGAGACACTCATGTTAATGTAACACTTGTTACAAAGAACAAAAGAACTCGTGTTAATATAACACTTGTTACAAAAACTAGACACTCATGTTAATGTAACACTTGTTACAAAGAACAAAGACACTCATGTTAATGTAACACTTGTTACAAAGAACAGAGACACTCATGTTAATATAACACTTGTTACAAAGACACAAGACACTCATGTTAATATAACACTTGTTACAAAGAACAAGAGAACTCATGTTAATATAACACTTGTTACAAGAACAAGAGACACTCATGTTAATGTAACACTTGTTACAAAGAACAAAGAGAACTCGTGTTAATATAACACTTGTTACAAAGAACAAGAGAACTCATGTTAATATAACACTTGTTACAAAGAACAAGAGACACTCATGTTAATGTAACACTTGTTACAAAGAACAAGAGACACTCATGTTAATGTAACACTTGTTACAAAAGAACAAAGAGACACTCATGTTAATGTAACACTTGTTACAAAGAACAAGAGACACTCGTGTT